>NW_009731369.1:0-39193 GCF_000703405.1 Apaloderma vittatum | reverse complement strand
GCTTGGTGGCGGTGGGAGGGGAGAGTAGGGACAGAAAGTAGGTATGAATTCTAATAAATCAGAGGTCAGTACTTTGTGTTTCATAGGCATGCTGGATTAGAATTTACTCCCGTAGAAACTAATGACAAATATATCTAACATTGATGAGGGCAATTTTTGAACTGGTGGAAAACAACATCTACAACAACAAACGTCTTCAGAAATGGTCTATAATTGTATGAGCTTTATAAATAAAACAGTTTTCCAAGTGCTTGTAAAGTCTTGTCTGTCTGCCGGTCAGTAATTCCCCATTTTCCTCTGTCCCACAATGAATTCATCTGGAGTCAAAATACACATGTTCTGATATAGCTTTTCTTGTTGCTATGATAAAGATGGATGACCAATAATTGACTTGCCATTTTCAACTAGAAGCACCTACCAGAGCAATACTGAAAATTCTTCACAACTTTAAGAAATAAAACTTCCAAGGGATAAATGTTCCAATTGTTATGCACACCTGATGAAAAAAATGTTTTCCATTTCTTCAGTATTTTATTAACTAATGAATTAAACATATTGCCAAGTTCCTAGATAATCCAAGTATATGTTTACATACATATACATATACATTCATACATTTATATATATAAATTCAGGGGGAAGAATAATTGCAGACTAAAACATCTGAGAGTACTACTGACAATGCTTGGCAATACAACTCTACATCTTTTAAGATCAACTTCTGCCTTTACTACACTTTCACTTTGGTTTGTAGAAACCCTTTCTCCATTTCTGGAAGGCCATGCTATTTACTGGTGATTTTTCTACCGAACAGCCGGAACCATACGAAAGTCAATAAATGACAGACTTTTACTCCAGAAAGCCTAGCAGCAGCTGTCCTGCTGGATGCCAGAGTTCTGCTTTCAGTAAGACAGGAACTGTGGGGAACTATGAGTGCTGGAGCAACTCTCCCAAAAACAAAATCAGGCTTCCCATATTTGTGTAAAGGTTTGGCTATTAACTTAGTTATGCAAAGCTGGCATTGAGCTGTATGACTGTCTTTTATCCTTGCATATTGGTCTGTTGCAAGTAAAGAAATATTCTGTAAAAGGAGTTGATGGCTACCCAAAAAGTTTAACTGGATCCCGGCTATGCTTTTTCATGAAGCAGCCGCTAGTTTTCTGGCTACTGCACTGACTGCCGAGTTGCATGTAGACCCCAAAGGGGCTGACATCCGCTACCACTCGCTCTATGTCATGACATGTTGCAGCACTCCGGAGTCAATCCCCCACTGATCAAACGCAACCAGGCTCTGCCAAAGCATGGAGGAGATCCGCCTGGACACACTGGCACGTCACCATGCACTTGCTTCTGCTTTTCCCAGATAGTCATACTTTAGCGTAGACTATATAAGAGCATATACTACAAAGGCAGATATTGGCTACAAGGTTGTAACTGCACAGCCTGTGAGAAGGAGCAGGTTGCCTGCCTGCCTTGGGCACAGCAGCCATTGTGTCCTCAGGCAGTGTCTCAGACTGCCTATCTCCCTATCTCCTATCCTTCCAACTGAGCTGCCTCAGTTTAAATTCACTCTAACTGCAGTGAATAATTTCAGCTTGGGATCCGCCGTGTTTAAACTAGATTGTTGAGCCAGACAAGTGCAAACTCATCACATGATCACAAAAAAATATGTGTATGCAGTTGACCTTGATAATCATAGCCCAATGATTTGTGATACGACTTTGGTGTAACTCTACCCTTACGGCTTTTGGCTCGACTATCCAAGCAAATTAGGGTTAAGTGATGGGGCTGTGTGCTTATGCGTGTGAATACCTATAAACATCTGTCTGTCTCTTCCACCCACTGTACTATTCTGAGCAATTCAGGTAATAGGTCAGAGATGTCGAGTTAATCATTTTAGGCATGTTTCATGGAGATAGGTAATCTAATGTAGCAGGAGGACGTACTAGTCTACAGCTCAGGAAAAGCCTGCTGCTGCCATCTCTACTACCTTGTTCTTACACAACAAGAACCCACACCTTGCATCATTTATCCATAGAAAACCAGTCTATGTTGGCCTTGCTGCTCTCATAAATATTCTTTGTTTTCCCTGCTTTGCATCTTTGAGAGAACTCGGAGACTTAAAAGTAGAAGAATCTTGCCAGAAGCAAGAGCACCGCATCTCTTCTGGTTACTTCAAGATCAGGAGCCAATATCTAACTCTAGACATAACCTGAATTGAGCAAGACAGGAAGAGGTTAACTCAGGCACAAAGGAGAAAATAAACAAGAGAAAAGTAATTCATATCTTGCTAATCATCAAAGGCTTCTATGTGTGAGTTTGGAAAAGTGGTAGAGCTCAGAGAGCTAGTCGTTGCAAAAGGCTGGGACATCCCTCACTTAGATGGATCAGGTGTTAAAAATGTTTAGTTCTCTCTATTGCTGTGAAATGAATCTAGACGAGCTCTGATATAGTTGTGTTTAGTTACAGCTATCTCCCTTCCCTTGTCCTAAGTGACAACACCTTGAAAGACTTAGTAAATTAAATATTAAAAAAATAAGATTAAAGAAAATACAATGTAACTAATACATTAAAATATGAAAAAAAAAGAACCTCTCAAAAAACCCACAATTTTTCTTTCATGACTTGCTATATTTAGGCAAGACAGAGCTAGGTGCAAGAATAATTATTTCAAGTGTTCTTAACTGATCTGAAATTTCTTTTTCAAACACAATCTTAGTCCTTCTGAGGCCAGTTTTAAGTGAAAGTCAACAACACTAAACCTTTGAAAATCCAGGTCCCTGAGTTATGTGGAATCCAGACCCTTTCAGAGAAAGGAATCAGCTCTGCCCAGCTGCAAGGCAGAAAGAAGTTCCCTTTCTCCAGGTCCCAAGGAGAAGGCAAATCACATTCTCAAGTTCAGCGAATTATCTGTCATGTGTGGGTTCATTCTGCGCTGTTAAGGGACACACCAAGTTCTTTGAAGTGCTTTGGGCATTGTGGACCAATTCCTAGCAGACTAATTCCTAGTGACTTTTTTTGAGTATAATTTTCGCTCTGTAATTAGTCAGGTTTTCAAGGTACAACTTCCTGGTAGCCTTGTAATTTAAGACTTTGCTGTAGTAGAATATCCATACGTAGAGAGCAGTAGCTGCCAGCAGCAATGACAACTGCAGAGCCTACCTTATACTACCTCCAGTTTGATGCTGCTGTTATTGCTGCTGGCTGCTGCTGCAGAACAGCTTTTGGTTTTTAGTCAGATTCCATACAGAGACAAGGCTTGTGCTGCCTCTCTGTCATCACCACCTTTTTTAACTCTTTAAGTCTAACATTCTGTGATTCTGTGAAGTCGTAACATAGAAATGTCACAGATAGAGTTATATCTTAAAAATCTTGTGTCCCACAGGTTTCTTGAAAATTGGTGAGCAGATATTTTATTGCTCAGTGAAGTTCAGCTGTTACTCTTTTTCTATACCTGTCAGACAATTGACTGAGTAGCACACCTAGACTTTGAATCAGCCACAGTATATAATGTATCTTGTACAGCCATTGTCTAAAACAATTGGAATAGGAATATTACAAGGGAGCTACAGAAGGCATGACAGCTGAGTGTAGCAGGAGACCTTAAGCAACACAGGAGGGAGCTAAGTGACTTAGGAGAACACAGGAGAACACAGGACACTGTTTTGTGTGCGAAAAGAAAACGTGGCAATATTGCAGCATTGTCTGTCTGGGACAAGAAGAAATCAGTATGCTACCATAAACAGAAAACATTGGACAACAAAAATGAAAGGGAGAAGGTTTGCTATGTCTTGCTCCTCACAGAACTACTGTTGCATGAAGATCCCTCATAACAGTATCAGTGGGGCATTTACTGATCAAGCACCAAAGAACAGGCTATTAAATCCTGCGAAGGCAATCAGTTGAGTACATGTCAGATGAGCGGGAGTGTCCTTGGATGCTAGGCATAGGCAGTGCTCACTCGTATAAATGAAGTCTCAATAGATATTTGGATGCTATGGATTTCATGCAAGTGATCTTCCTTTTTCACGTTGCTTTCACTTAGACTGCCAGCTTTACTGTGACAGTCACTGCAGAAAGATTCGTTGCTCTGCTTGAGGAACATCAGACTGCAAGGGCAGAGTACAAAGGTATCAGTCTCCTACAGATACCTCCTAGTAAGAACCCTTTATTGGCTTCCACCCTGTCAGGTGGCTCTGTGCTCGTGTGCCCTGACCACTAAACACAGGCATAGAGGTGCCTTTGAAATGGAGAACAGCAGGATAACATGGCTCCTCGTAGGGACTCCTGAAGAAGCACCTTTACCTGTGTTTTCCCAAGTGCTGAAGCACAAACACAAGACTGGTATCTGATGGAGAAACAGGGCTAACTAGTCCATGCTGCTTCTGAGACCTCAACTAATGTAGTGACATGACACTGCCCTGGGTCATGTAGACATACTAGCCAGTATGCGATTAAACTGGAGCTCTCTAACACATTGTCTTATTCCACTGTGTGGACCTGTTCTAAGAGGTAGACAGGAATTATCCTTTAGCCTAATCAATTGGACAGCAGAATGACTGCTGCCTCTAATGTAGGGCATGCTCCAAAATGGTTTGTAAAGAGAGTTTCAGTTGAGAATATATAACACCTGTGTCTGTGTTCAGCCTCATTTGTCCAGCCTGTCACCCATAGACAATTTCCACTACTCCAAATGTTCCTTTACTCCCATGGGGGAATATGAAGACCACAGGATTCACAACACACTTTGCAGTCCTGTAGCCATGGCACTGCAGGATCAGGTAGGAGCAAATCCAGAAGTGTGCTCAGGCACCTTGGTTCTCCATTTAAGACTCTCTGAAATCCATAGATGTTGCAGGGGTTTTCTCTCTCCCAGATTAGCCCTGTAAATTCCTTTCCTTTCAATACAGCTATTCCCTTACCTGAAATGGTAAGGAAAAGTAAGATGTTCAGTGCCAAGAGAGGCAGATCACAAACTGTACCTGACAGCAGCTCTCAGGCACAGGCCAGTCTAGGACGTCAATACTCATCTTCACCTGCTGGTCATCACCATAACGCCCAAGCAGGATCGCTTGCCTTGCTCTGTTGGTAATGTGTCAGTAAATCCCACATGGTTCATGAGTTCATATCTGAGTAATAGTGGAGCGAGTCAACACCTGAGGACTTCCCATTTCATGCTAGTCACAGTCTCGGCAGAAGCCGGTCTGGTCTTTTTAGTCTTCTACTATGTAAATGGTAGCAGTAAAAGCACAAGTACACATTGTTACTTTTTTGTCCATTTTGAACACTGGTGCTGGTAAAGGAACATGCATGAGCAAGTTTGTGGGGAAGGGAGAAGAGGAGTTTGTTTGCACAGTGGTTTTTTATGTTTATAAAGTGCTCTGAAATACTCAGGGCTAAAGCCTTGCGCTGCTCAACCTGAATCACCGTAGTGCAGAAAGTCGTATTTCTTATGTTTTTCTGTTTAATGAATAAGACATAAGATGTGGCCATATTTGTGGTTTGTTGGGGTTTTTTTGTTGTTTTTTACCATGAATATCATGATCAAATGCAAAAAAAGCAGTTTGGGGGGGGGGTTTTGGGCTTCTAAGAGCTTGTGATTTTTTTTTTCCCTCCTGAGGCTGCTGTTGTGAAAGCAAGCCAAAGGTACTGTGGCAAGCCTGGGGCCGTATAAGGACATGTCAGAGTTGCTCTGTTGTATGCCAGGATCTTTTAGGATTTCAAGTCAAACTTTAGGACAAAATTAGGATTCCCAGCTATTGAAATGGTTGACGTAACTAACTATGCAGGAGTGCGAAATCTAGCTTGTAATTAGAAAAGCCACCAGCGGAGGTCAGTGTCTCACAGAGACAGACTTCGCCCGCTGCAAAGCACGGGACTACGGCGGGCATCAACCAGCTGCTCTGGCTGAAATGGGTGCGTGCTGCCCTGACCTGCCTGTCTCTCCCCGTTTAATTGCACACCCCAGTGCCCTAAGGAGCTGCGCTGGCACACAAGCCTCTCCTAGCTGAGATTCTGACTCGGTTTACAACGTAGTGTTTTCTCCTGACGCTATTTCATAGAATCATAGAATCGTAGAATCATAGAATCACATAGCATCACAGAATCACAGAACAATTCAGGTTGGAAAAGACTCTTGGGATCATCGAGTCCAACCATTAACCCTATACTACAAGTTCACCCCTAAATCATATCACCCAACACCACATCTAAATGACACTTGAGCACATCCAGGGATGGCAACTCAACCACCTCCCTAGGCAGTCTATTCCAGTGTCTGACCACTCTTTCTGTGAAGAATTTCTTCCTAACGTCCAGCCTAAACTTGCCCTGCTGCAACTTGCAACCATTCCGCCGGTTCTGTCCCTAATTACCTGTGAGAAGAGACCAGCACCAACCTCTCTACAATGTCCTTTCAAGTAATTGTAGAACATTATGAGATCCCCCCTCAGCCTCCTCTTTGTCAAACTGGACAGACCCAGCTCCCTCAATCGTTCCTCATAAGGTCTGTTCTCCAGGCCCTTCACCAGCTTTGTTGCCCTCTTCTGCACTCGCTCCAACACCTCGATATCTCTCTTATACTGAGGTGCCCAAAACTGAACACAATACTCAAGGTGCGGCCTCACCAGTGCTGAGTACAGAGGGACAATCACCTCCCTTCTTCTGCTGGTCACAAAATTTCCAATACAAGCCAGGATGCCGTTGGCCTTCTTGGCCACCTGGGCACACTGCTGGCTCATATTGAGCCAGCTGGCTCTTATTCAGCTTGAAGGGTGCTTGAAACTGGTCAGTAATTGATCTTTACAAAAGAAGAGTGATTTCTGTCTCTCAGTCACCAGAATGCAGTATATGTGCCGTTATTGAGCTGGAGGCCTCCCATCCTGCAGGATGGGCCCTGCATCTTTGGGAACGCTTAGTAAGTGCAGGCTGCAGAGAGCCTGGGAGGGAAGCGCTTTCCAGGTGGCAAAATATGGACCTCTGTGTAGAGTGAGTAATCTAAATGTTTTTGTCCCCTGAGGAGAGAAATAGACTCCTCAAAGGGATGGTTCAGCTCACCGTTTGCACTAGAAATGCCCCCGTTGTCCTGTAAACCATAAAGGGTACGTAGGGTGAACTGACATGCAGACCTCCGAGTTTAGGTGACTGAAATTTCACCCACAGTTTCAGGGATCTGAGCATGAGCTGTTCAGCCAGATAGTCAGCCTTGTCACAGCCAAAGTGCTCTGGATGTGACCAAGAACAAAACTTCCAGCACCTGGTGCTCCTTTAAGATCAGATATGGATTTTGGGTGTCTCCAGAGTCAGGCAGCACGTAAGTGTGGATGTTTCAGGTTATCTATATGCTTCTCACCCTGTGCAAGCACAGTAAAAAATAGACCCCTTTGCACAGTTTCCTTTGCAGAAAGACTGTATGTTTTAAGACTCTACCACAAGTGAGGCCAATTTCAAAAAACTCATAAGCAAAGCAGTGTTGTAACATCAAAACCAAGCCAGAAATGTAGATCATCAGTTAGGAGGAAAAATCGCACGTGGTTGAAACCTAACTATTTTTGTGTCCAGTTTGCTAAATGCCTGTTGATAGTTGTTCTTTTTCTCCTGCACGACTTTGAGGCTGGCACATCAGAAGGGACAGGGCCAGTTCCCAGGGGAGATGGACTTTAAGCTTCACATGGACTTGGCAAAATGAAGAAAAGTTCACAGGAGAAACCTCTGGTCTTGAACACATTAGAAGTGCAAGCTGTTGCCTCAAAGATACACAGCAGTAGCTTTACTCTGTAAAGGTATATATATAACTGTTAGAGCCCTGAGCACAGCCTTTGCCAACACCAGTGGGGTCTGGCTGCCTGGCTGAGGGTCAGCTTTGCCAGCGCAGCTGTATTAGACACAGGCAAACTCACAAGGATTTACAGAGGCCAGAGGAGAAGGAAGTGGATGACAGCAACTGTATGAAACATGTTCAGAAAGACAAAGGCTCAAAGAATTGCGTTGTTCAGTCTGAAGAGGTGACACGTGAGGAGAGACACGGCCACAGAGGAGGAAATGAGTCTTTCTTTGTGGACTCAGTAATAGCTTTGAACCACAAGTGAAACCTGGGTGCTAGAAACAAGTTTTATGCAGTAAGCAAGGAAGTGCATTGGGATGCACTGCAAGGCTGTGAAAAGTCCAGTGCTCAACCTTGGAAAAAAGAGGTTAGGCAACTGTCTGATGTGAATGCTTGTGGCGTACTTGATCCTCCCCTGGCCAACAGGATGGCAGACAGACCCTCCTGTTCAAAGTCCTACTCAGCCTATTTCTATCATCCACTGATAAATCGTAAATCCTATGAGGTTCATAACTCACACTCTATTGACAGGGGAAAAAAAAAAAAAAGTAGTTTTAATTAATCCAGTTTTGTCTTTGTCTTTTTTTTTGTTGGGGTTGTTTTTTTTTTTGCTTAGGTGAGGTGTCTTCTAAGGTTTAAACTTTCTAAAGTACCTAGGAAGCTTGTCTCCTACCCAAATTATTGGGAATTCATCATCTGTCTGGGGTTTAGTGGGAATTCATCGTTACACACAGACAAGGTCTGTGTTTCCACACTTATTTCTGAAGGCTGTCTTTAGCATAGTGTGTACTAAGAACAAAACCACAATCTTCTTTTGTATCCTTGTGACATACACACGCATAGACCCCGAAGGAGACAAAGAGATTGGGAAATAATATTATGAAATAAAATCTGTGTCACTCATTTTTCTTCTATAAAGGATGCTCGTGTTTCTGTTTAATTTTCCTTAGCTACCTGTTGAGCAGGCTTGTGTAGTGGGAAAGGCATGGAGCCCAGACACAGCACATGCAGCTGAAATGACATCCAGCACAGCATATGACAATTGGGGTCATCGTTGCTCAATTTTTGACCACTTTTCTTGTCCTGTTCTGTAGAGAAGTTGGATAGGCAGAGATTAGGTAGAATAATCCTTCTTATCTGTATGCTTTAAAGTCCTGGCTGTCACAGACACAAGATCCTGGCACTGCTGTAATGGAAAGACTCTTCCCACTCTCTACTCCTGCAATTGCTTGCAGATCAAAAATGAGGCAGCTCCCTCTAGCTGGCCAAGATTTGATGCCTTCCTTCCAACCATTAACAATGGGGTAAAAAACCCCAAAACATTGATGTTGGAAAATAGGGAGAATGAGCGTTTAGCTGAAAGCTACCAGGCAAACTGACATTCATCCCAGCACAGATACGGTAAACTGCCATGTGCAGGAATGGGAAATGGATTAGGAGGACCCTAGGTGGGAATGAGAGGATAAATCATCTTCCTTGCAGGAAAAAGTCCAGAGTTGTCTTTGACTGCCTTGAAACTGGTGGTATGAGAATTTCTTCATCCCTCCCTCTCTAATCAAATGAATGTTTTACAATTATTTTTTGCATTAATTGTATTAATTGTCCTGGCCTCCTTGCAAAGTACTCTGAGTGCCATCACTGCAAAATTGTTAGATAAGAAACAGCTATCCCTCATTTTTTTTATTGGGGGAAAGCATGGCTGTTCACTTAGTATCATGCAAGGCAAGAAGACAGACAGGCAGAAAGGTTTCTGAGTCATAGCTGGGCTTCCGATTAGAAGTTACTAAGCAACAACAGCCTGATATTAGCCCTACATTCCTCTTTGGAAAGCAATGTCTGTTAACACTTGGGTCAAAATTAGGCTTATCTATGCATGCAGCTGATGTCAAAGGCATGAGTGCAAAGAAAATCGTGTTTTGGTTTCCTAACTTACAAAACTTTAAACAATTGCATTGCCCATATTTTATTTGTGCTCATATTTCTGGCTTCTCATCACATGTACTGGGAAAAGTACATGTGATGCTGGAAAAACACAAGCAATTCTGGGATTTTCAGGGAGAGGTTAACCCAAATACATGTTTTATCGAGCGTTGTTTGGTCGGTCACCCTGCCCAACATTGGCATGCATTTTGTCCCTGATTCAGAAAAGTAACAACTGTATTTCCCTCTGTTTATTTTTCTTCATTACCTGCTTCTTTCCATCCCGTGCCCTTCAGCCTCTCCTGTTACAGATGCCAGCCTCCCCTATTCGTACCTTGGGTTTACTTGTACATGGGCTTGGGCTTCCTGGTGACAGGTCCTCCTAGGATATGTCCTCATAGTAATACTAATGCAAGAATTCCTTAGGTGAATTACAGTGAAATAAAGTGAGACTTGTTTAGGTGTTCTACCCAAGCACTTTTTCTTCATGAGCAGTATTCCCTGTCACCTGTGGCTCCCAGCCACAATTGCTAACCTGCCCTGGGGCCTAGGCAAAAAAAACCTTAAGAACTGTGACATAGCCCCTCAGCATTTGAAAGAGTGCTAAACACCTTCATTGCAGACACTGAAAGAAACACTTTCTCACAGTTCACTTAGATCAGAGTAATTCATCTTAATGCAGTGAAAAAGCCACAGGATATATCCCCAGAAATCCCAGCAAGTGCTGACGCGGTAACTCATGTAGCCCTTTGTGGAGTGGCTGCCCTCAACAATTACCTAAATTAACTCAGCAAAGACTGCTCATACATAGAGAAAATCCTCCCTGACCTGATCTGTAAGGCCATTTAAATTATTCCTTAGGACCCACCTTTGCTAATATGCCTCTGCAAAATGAATTGCTGAAACTAGGAGAAGAAGGTACACTTCACCTATCTGTGATATTTTACAAATATCCATGTATTCATTATGGCACAAGTGGCTGGTAGTGACTTCTCTTTCATGTGCCAAGTGTCGACTGTTAGTGACTTGTATAAAATACTTTTAACTCAAAAAAAATGTATAACCATTTTATAAAATTCTATTTTCATTGGTATAACAGCCCTTTGCAATTTAACAAAGAGAAAGCCCATAGGCTAGAAAAGTGCCCCCTCACTGCTAATAAATTTGGATTAAATGCACACAATTTAATTAACTCACTTAATTTCATAAAGTTCCTTTCTGGTTTTACTTCTATGGCTTGCATGCCAGAGAAACACACTGGCAGTCTCCCAAATAATAAATGAATACAACATAATTGCAAGGTTGGCCTCATGCCACCACCAAAGCAGGAATATCCAAACCTGTAATAGAAATGTCTGCAAACTGATGGAGGAGAAAAGTAATGCTGGGGCAAACCTTTTTAAACAAACTCTCAAGACTCACAGGTCCCACTGCAGAGCAGCCCAGCACTCTGTGTCAGGAGGTGGAAGAGAGGAAGAGAGTATTCATCTCTCTGAGCAAACAAATAGCAGGACTTTTCAAGAAATCTGTTCTGTTATTATACAGAAAACAAAGTTTATTTTTTTCTGTGGTACTAAGTTTTCAGAGTACCTGTATTTGTCAATATCTTTTTGTTAATTTGCTTACAATTCAACCTGAAGTACACATCCAACATGGAAAAATTTGGACTGGAAAAATCAGAGCTTGAGTAACTTATATTTGGTAAAGTTAGCAATAACCAAAATCAATAAATTAGTCATTAATTATGGATAACCTTAATTAAGGTTACTCTCACTGCTTCTACCCATAATAGCATTCTTCTCTTGTAGTTATTTAGTAGGCCTGGTTTTCATTTGCAAATTTTAGACACTGAAATCATTACTGAGGAAGAACTTTTAGAATTAATGTAGCTATGCTTCCAGGTGGAAGTGCATAAGGTATTCTTTAGTCTTGTCTCTGAAAATAACTATACCAGTATAAAATGTTTTTCTACTAATTGTGAATTCAGATTAGAAATATGTGCTGGCTTAATTATAATTAAATATGCTAGATAGATATAGTACTATATTTATTATAACTAGAAAGATTGCACTATTTTAATTATATTGACAGACTTAAAGATTTGCATTTTTCTAGCAAAAAAAAAATATCAGCTTCATATACACATTCCATGATGTCAGCTGAGTAACTCTGGTCTCATTGCTGCAAATGCAAGGTACTGTCTTGCATTAAAAGCTACGCCAAGTCATATCACTTCAGATTTACCATGGACTAAAAGCATTCATGTGGATTGTTATCATGACTCACTTGGTCCACAGTAACTTGTTAAGCCATGATAATTCAGTTATGAATTTGAGCTTAAAGGGAAACGTTTCAGATCACTATAATAATAGTGCACTAGCTGTGATAGAAGAAGGATATGTTTTGCATTAACACAAGACCTAATGAAATAGCACCCCCATCGAGACTAAGCATGCAAGACCATGTTAAACAGTGAGCACCAAATAGTGATCAAATAAAGGAGGACTTCAAAGAGAATCAGTACTGGTTCAGATACAGCTGATGATCAGCCTGGAATGCAGCAGTGTTCCTTGATGCCTGTATAAAACTCCCACTTTAATCCAGAGAAAGATGATTTTTGGGAAATCATTTGTGAATGCACTTCAGGACATACTTGAATTTCACTGGAAGTCCTAGGATTCATGTTTGAGTTTAATGCTAAACATTTGCCTACATGTTTTCCCACATGGGCACATTGATTTAGAGACTGAAGGCCATGCAAGTTAACATCCTTTGAAAGCTATCAAGGTAGTGCTGAAGAAGGAAATAAAATCAAACCTTAAAAAAATAAGGAGGTATTTTGATCGCTATGTTTCAAGCTGAAAGTGATAGCACAAAGATCTGTCCAATGGCAATGAAATTATATGAATTATACCCAAGGTGTTGTTGGTTTTTTTTAAAGTGATGATCCAGTTTGTTTACTGTTTGTGATGTATACTGTGCTTTAACAGGACTGGATAAATCTGATAAACTCTTTAATTTTGGACTGGAGGAACTAATGGAAGTGGAGATCTGCCAGTGCTCTGAAAAGCTCACTTTCCCTATTGAACCTCACATTTAAATTACCCTGACTACTCTAGATCATGTAAGTAAATAGACATGGGAAATGCAGCATCAGCTCCAAGAATCTGCTTAGTCTTCCTGTTAGAACTATGATGTACTGACGTACTGACGTACTGACGTAATGCATTCACATGTAGGGTGAACATTTATAGTCAATTACACTCAATTTATTAGATTAGGGAGACAGAGGAATGGGATAATAGCAGAGTCATATGGCAGTGGAGTTTTACCATCTGTTATCTGCCTTTAGCAATGGACCAGTTCTCACTGTGGACAACAAAAAGAAATAGGGAAAAAATGAATGGGATATATGCTTTTAAATTCCCAGCTGAGAATCTAATTCAGAATTTTGAATTTACATTTGAGCCATTTTGTAAGCAAACTGAATTATTTTCCAATATTTTACAGCTGGAAAGATTTGCCAGCGGGGTCTTATTAATTGCATTTAATAAGCTTATGTAAGAAGCCTATGCAGAATGTGCCAAAAGCTATTCAGTCCACAGTTTAAAGTTATAGATCCAGATAATGCAATTGACAGCAGCAGAACCGTGTAGAGTTCATTTTGGCTTTGCAACTATTCATGTGTATACCCTGAGGATTTTTTTACTAAAAGAAATTTATCTGTGCATAAATACTAGCCCTCTGAAACAGAGCTGAGGAGAAGACCTATGTGACATAAGACATGCAGCAGAAGCTAGCATCTAAATCTGAAATTCGAGTACTAAAACCCTCTCTTCAGAAATCTCATTCAACTATTATTTTACCAGGGAGACTGCTGCCACCCTAGGTTAGGTAGCATTCCTCAAGAACCAAAATGCTACTTCTCTGCAACCACAGAACCTCATTCTTCAGAAAAGGTACAAGTTAGTCTGTTGTTGAACCCATCACAAAGCCTCACCTTTTTTTAGGAACCAGCGCAGAAATATGTCCACATACTCCTCCAATGGCCATCTGCTGTTGTGTTCTAATTCCACATTATGTAGCCGGCAGCCTAAGACTTTCTGCAAAGCTCGGTAAGAGCATCAACTTTCTTGTAAAACTTGTTTTGCACTTCTTTAAGACAAATCTTAGCCTAAGGGTTATCAGCTATTTTTGGTATGGCTCCTCTTCTGCTGAGTTGTTGCAAAGAATCAGGAGCTACCTAAAACAGAAGGGGAAGTGAAGGTACAATTCTGAGGTAGGTATTAGGGTATACTTACGTTAGGCTGGACACAGACTGAGATCCATGTCTTTGTGAACAGTAGGACCAAAGCCTCTAGTGCTTTTTTCTCTACCCTGCTCACCGAGTGCCAGGCTGCAAAGTTGTATCCCTGTGTCTTAAACACCTCCTCCTGCCTAGAGGCAGACTCTGGGCAGCAGGGAGGTCTGACTCGCTGGCATAGACAACCACCTATAGAAGACATGACTGGGAATCCACTTAAGAAGGAGATGGTATATAGACCACCAACACCTCTGACTGTATCTTCTGTAAATTGCTTTCCAAGAGAAAAGAAAAAGCTGTGAGTCTTCAATGGATGGGAGAAATAATGAAAGATATTTTCCTTTTTTCATAAGTCATATGTACGTGCATATATGATGAAAATATGAATTCTTTTTGTGAGTATGTTGGATACTTCTTTAATCAAATTTGACTTCTCAAATCTCAGGCCTTTTTGTCTCTGTGCTGCAACCAGCAAAGTTTGATTTATTTACAGAAACAATCAGTTCTGAATAATTTTGTGAGAGCCTGTGAGACCTGTGACATCAGAAAATAAATATAGCATGGGTACTGCACTTACTCTGCATTTGTGTCCTGGTCTGAGCTAAACAGAACCAATTCTGCTCAGTGATTTTACTTTTCAGCTCAGTCTCCTCCAACAGACTGCACTTTCTGAAGTTAGCAGCGTATTTTTGCAGACAGTGTCTGCTACTAGAAGTGATAATGCCTGATGTTTACAGTTACTGACAGGGATTGGTCTGCAGAAGGACTCTTGCTTGTACTTGCTTCTACAATAATCAAGGCCACTGCTGGATCTTGTGTGCTACGTTGGGGGTGCTGGGAAGAAAAAGGTTGCACCTCCAGGGAGTAATGGAGAGGATAAGTGACCATCAAGAGTATTGCATTCCATATACATCACAGTCAGTATAAAACCAAGGGATCACAAGGGCTAAACTCTCTTCTTCAGTGGCCAGTATCCAAGGAGGCATCCATCCAGTCTTCTGCCTTTGATCCCGATCCTGAATTCCCAAAATGCATCTCCTGTGTCCAGCTTCTCTCTGGCCCTGAATCTGGGACTTCCATGGTGTGGCCTGTTCTGTAGCATCAATGGGGATTGCTATCCAGGAGGAGTCACAGAATTACAGAATTGTTGAGGCTGGAAATGACCTCTGAGTTGGGTTTGATATTGATTTTGTATATATTTGTATATAGTTCATTATTTTCATTCTTATTAAAGCTATTTTAGTTTTTCAATCCGTAGTCTCTCTGCCTTATTCCCTTTCCCGTCCCATTTGGGGAGGGACAGGGGTTAGAGAGCATCTGTCAGGGTTCTAGTGGTTAGCCCAGCCCTAACCCTCAAAAACCTCCTTTGGAAGACTGACTTCCTTAGGGTGGGTTGATATCCCTTACTCCTGCCTGTATATCATTTTGCTGGGAATGGGTATAGGGCAGAGGGAAAGTGTTTGCAAAACAGACTTTAACCTTTCCAGAGCAAACAAATGCTGTTGAAGCAAACAAACAAATTGGAATTCTACAAGAGGAATTTTGGACTGCATTTGCCATCTCATTTTCTGCTCTCACTATTCCAAAAACTTACAAACTAAATTCTCAATCTCAATCTACTTACTGATACCTCATGTTTTCCAGTTCCTGTTTCTGACCTCCATTTAAAAACACACACATTTAAAAGTACACAGACTCTAGAATTTTAATATTAACAGCTGAAGTAACACCATCTTTATCCTTTAAAACTCTATTCTTGTAAAAAAAAATAAGAAACACTGTTTTAATCAACAAAAGAGATGAGTTCATTCAGAAAAAAATGGATTTGAGTTAAAGTATTTCGTAAATCTGTTTGATCAACTGAATAATATTAAAAGATTTCCCATGTTTTAACCTGATAATCCCCAGTCCATCTGTAAGCAAAGATAAATTAATTCCTTGAAACTAATCACAAGAGAATGAGATTCCTAGTAATACATCCATCTGCAGGTGTGTGTGCATAAAATATATAATTATATTATTTCACATTAATTTTAGCTTTTTTTCCTTTGATTTTTGTGGTTTTGATCAATTTATTCTAGTGGAATGTCATAACGAAGATTAATTTGCTGTTCTATCAGTGCCATGGGAAGTTCTCATATTTCCAAAGACATCATTCCATCCACCTGACATTACCAACATGGACATTATGATAGTTCTGTGAATTTGGTGTCCTTTTACCATAAGAAAAGGACTTAGGTTCAGAGACTTAACTGACTGAAGTTTCCCATTTTTAGCTTCCTCCCTACAGAAACAAGGCTTTTGCGATCATATTTGCAATTTCTGTATATCTCTGCCTGTGGGTCTTCCCCATTCCTCAGTAGATCAGGACATGCTGGCTGGTTTAACTTCACAAATACATATAGAGGACTCAGAAATAATTTGTGTGCTTTAAGTGTCACTACAGCATATAGAGACTCCAGTAACTGCTTCTGAAACTGTTGTTTGAGCTCATACCTCACAATACACTCAAGTATACGTGGGAAAGCCAAGAGGAAGCAGAGAGACAAAGAACAAGACCCTCCAGCAGCAGAAGAGCCCAAGTCGGTCCTGCATGTGACAAATATGCAGGAAATCAAGTTCCACTGGTTCTGGTGCTCACTGTGTGGCCTGTGGGGTGTACATGCTGCTCTTTTTGTTCCTGGTAACACTGTCTACAAACCAGTGGCTATCAAACAGGATTGAACACCGGACTATGTGGTCTGCCTGTTTGTTTGCTCTTGGGTGGCTGTGGCCAGTAATCACATTTCTAGGGCATAACTCAGTTGTGGCACTTCTTTTCTATGTGATTCTGCCCTGAACTTCTTCTCCAAGTGATACTTGGCTCTTGCACAAAGCTGAGTAGAAAGGTGTTCACTTTGAAAGTAGTGTAAATTCACTGGAGTAACATAGCTGGTAACACCCAGTGCCTACGTCCTTGAACTTGCTGATTGTGTACTGGCACAACAGAAGGTATTATATTGTGTATGTTTATAGACTGTTAAATCAATGTGCTGCTGGAGGGGAATCTTCCACATCATTTATAAATACTGGTGAGAGATGTGCTCTCAGCAGCAAAGTGCCTCCATTGACTTCCACAGTGTTATACATTTTGCTGCATGATTAATTTAACTTGCTCCGCTTCGTGAGTGGTCCACATCAAGAATTAACATGTTAACCAGAGACTTAGCTGTTGCAAAGGACTGCCATCCCAAATGAGCCCTTCTAAAGAATCAGACTAAAATGCATCTAAATGTTAATTGGGGAACAAAAGAAATTATGAAAATCAGGAGGACGTTATAGTAATATCAGATAGCCTCTGGACCATAGGCATCTAAGGCAGACTGTCTAGGAACAGCTCTCTGCTGATATAAAATTATGACTTGCACTTCTGGTATTTCACAATACCTCAGGTTTCAAATCTGTCATGTTTCCTTCCCTAGCTTTGCACTTTGGTGCTCAGTACTGAAAGTGTCAAATCCTGTACTCCATACACCTCTAACTTTCTGACCTTGAGCTTTATTATTATAGCAAATTATGGCCTACAGCTGAACTCTCCTGAAAAGTCATTGTGGAGCTGATGCAAGAAGTGAAACATGTGAGAAGCATGGGTGGGGCACGTAAACCGCAGTATTACTGCAGTAGTGAGCAAAGGGTGGAAGTATCGGTGATCACAAATAGTCAAAAAATCCTAGTCAGAATGATGAGCAAATTAATGACAATAAAAAAATCAGGCTTGTCAAATCCAAAGTCTGAAATAAGGACAATATATTCATTAATTACTCAGATGTTTCAGTGAAAGGAGTATATTTCAACAGATGAATGATAGAGGTATTTAGCTGAAAGTTATCCAAGTAGTTGTCTTATGCAGCAGTTTTCCCAAGTAAGAGTTCTTCCGTGTCCATTGTTTCCCCAGTCCCATAAGTACCAGCTGTTATTGCCCACATTTGCTTATCTCCTGATTCTTGAAAAGACTCAGCCATCACATGTATTACCAAACTGTTCTGTCTAATAATGTAATTAGTTGTGAAAGGACTGACAAAACTTTAAAAAAAGTTCGAGTTCTGTCAAGGAGTTTTATTAAATCTTACTGTGTCGATGAGTATAGTGAATAAACTAAACTGAAAATGAGATAGCTTCAAGTTGGACGATCAGTTCAGCAAAATGCATTCCCTTCCTTTACACCTGAAGTTCAGTTGTAAGTTGTTCCCATTTTTCTGACATGGTACAGAAACTACACCAGGCATGTCTAAATATCAGTCAGTAAGTTCATACATTTTCCTAATATACGCCAAATTATTAGTTTTCTGGTGAGTGGGAACTATCCAGATCCTGGACCTCCTGTACATGAGCTTTTGAACAAAAATGGTTTTAAATGGGATGTAGCTAACCAGCTGTTTCAGCAGTCTCTGCCCAAACACTAGCGCTCATTTCCTCATAGCAAGTCCTTTTGTAATTGAAGTTATTTTGACAGAATAGAGAGCAAAGTTCCTTGTTGATCTAGTGACCAAAAAAACCACAACAAAGGATGAGCTGCGAAACACCACCAGCAGCAATCTCTCCTCCGGCATTTTCTTCCAACATTAAAAGACTGTTTTGCAGCGTGAAGAAAAGAAGCCTTTAAGATTATGTGTCATCTCATCGCCTAGTCCCTTTGTAATACTGCTTCAGCGTGCAGAACCCGTAGCCTGTAAGGTCTCCACCTGTTAAAACGCCCGTGCATGTCTGCTCAGGCAGGATCAAAGGGCAGCTCTGCCCAGGCAATGACTGGAGACTTCAGGAGTCGCTGGATGCAGCAGCAGGTCCCTGCCTCCAAAACCTCTACGTGCAAGACATGTAGGAGCCCAGCCCAGGCACCCACAGGTCAGAGGCCTCACACAGGGGGCCAGGCAGCACAGGCGACTGCAGAGAGGGCTCCACGAACACCAGCTTTCACTGTGGTCTGTAGCATCTATAGCCCAGGGAGTACGCATGCAGAAGTCCAGAGTTGCAGGACTGACAACAGAAAGGC
This sequence comes from Apaloderma vittatum, assembly GCF_000703405.1. NCBI lineage: Eukaryota > Metazoa > Chordata > Aves > Trogoniformes > Trogonidae > Apaloderma > Apaloderma vittatum. The sequence continues at coordinate 20,119 of NW_009731369.1, read as the reverse complement.
TGTAACGTGCCACCTCCGGCGCAGAAACTGTTCACCTGTGGCCCTGCTGTGATCGTTGAGACCCTGTGCCTTAAACAGGGACTGTGCTTGCCCCCCACCAGCGGCTGAGGATAGTGTTTCTTCTCCTCCCAACATCTATTCTCATTATTACCCATTAGATATTAGATGCCCCATATTTTACTCTAATCTGAAAACTGGTTTTCCAGTATTTAGAAATACACAGCTTGCTTAAAAAAATATACTTATGCACAACTACTTGATCACTCAAGAACATTTTCTTAATAGACAACCCCAAGGATGTTGACACTATCCAATAAAGGTCCACATTCCTCGTGATCTGCTCTATGTTTTCTAATTTCTTCATCACAATTAGTGTCTTTGGCTGACAGGGTTGGCACCAGTAGCTCAGCAGAACTGCACTTGGCTATATTTCATCCCTGGTTCTGACTCACAAAGGTTGTCTGGGAAAGTTTGTAAACATGAGAAATTGCCATTAAAGTAAGGATCTTATTATCAGTCTTACAAATCAGGGAAGTTCTTCCAGGGTTAGGATGAATAACAGAGGGCATAGAGGTATATTTAGAAAGTAAATGCTTATACATGATGAGATACATTTCACAAGCAGCAGAACTGAGAAGTTTGTGAAAGAACCAGTTCTCATTGGACTCCACCCAGACAAAGACACAAACGTATGACAAACCAGTTAAATGAAATGAAGGTATACACACCCAGCCTGGGTTAGTTTCAGCATTTATATGGTAATACATAACCTATATTCTTAAATGTGTTTATGGCACTGTGAAATACAAATCTAGCTAACTGGAGCTTTTTTTTTTTTTTTTGAGACAGGAGTATTTTCCAATAGAGCAGTTTACTAGACACAGGGAGACATAGGTGCATGTATGCAATAAATTTAAGCCCTACAGAGAAACACTCCATACAGTAGGAATGAAGTGTGAAATTTTTTTGTTTTGTTTTAATTCCTTACGGCAGGCACCTCCTCCTCTGCCTTTTCTTTTCCTCCTGTACATTTTGATTGCCGATCTCTCTTTTCCATGTTTTGCTTCTTTCTGTTCTTTCGTTCTGACGTTGCAGGCTTGAAAGAAAGAAAAAAAAAAAAAAAAAAGGAAAAAACCAACGAAACCCTGGCCCTGCTCCTGTTATCTGGTGCTAATGATGCTGTAAAGAGCAAATGCCTCGAGTTCCTGTTATTGCAAACAGCCCTGCTGCTGCCAAACAGCTGCGTGGAAGAGGCTGATAGGAGCAGCCTCTCTTCTGATGCTTATTATAGCTGTATCGCAAGAAAGGGTACCTGAGTGGTAAAGCCAATAAAGCTGCTACCAATGACAGCGAGAGGCCAAGAATGCACTAGTCGAGGCAAACCTTGAGTGACAGCCTGTAAACGCGGTTTTCATCGTTAATACATGGTAAATAATGCATGGCAGGTACTCGCATGTTTCCCCTGACAGCAGATGCAGGCTGCATTTTTTAACCTTCAAGTCACACCACTGACCTCGTTTTTCTTAAGTATCCGAAGGAGGAAGAGATAGTGCACGGTAATTAGATGCTGGGTTACCGCTAACGTCGTAATTCTGGTCCGTTTTACTGCGGCACGCGTTGGGGTATACTCAATGCGTTTTAAAGATATTATTTTTATTTTTAGTCCATGTAGATTTATCAAAGCCCATATACAGCAGCGAACACTAGATTCTTTTGAAATAGGCTAGTTCGTTAATTAATTGCTGAGGTGGGAATATCATTGTTTTTTCCTGATGGGAAATAAAAATTCCCAGGAAGCCTCCTATCTCGTTATCAGCACCAAAGGAAAATAGCAGCATTGTTATTCTATGGATTGCACCTTTTCAATGGCTTGAATTGCCAGCCCGAGGCTGTGTCTGGGTGCGGAGGGAGGGCGAGGAGCGGGGGGAGGAAGGATTTGCCTGAAGTTCTTTGGTTTCAGGCTGTGCCATTTGTTTTCCTAGAAGATGATAGCATTCTGGCAGGCTGCTGCAGTTTTTTGTCTGGTCAGCTTTATCTGTCTGTATAGAGCCCTGTATAGTCACTGCGCGTTGAGCTCTAAACGAGCTGGTTTTGTTTATGTGAAAAAAAAAAAAAAGCCTGAGAAAAATCTGATAAATTTCTTAAGTTTACGTGGTCAACGTGCTGTTCCAGTAATATCTCTTGAATATTTTATTTTCATCCTGTTCTTCTCCACCAAGCTGTTAGTAGCCTTTTCGGTATAATGTTTTTAGGTGTGTGTGTTTTTTTGTGGGTTTTTTGGTGTGTCTGAATCGGACACAATGAAATGTGAATCAGAGTTCATTTTGCCAGTCTTTCCTCCTTTGACCAAAAAGTGCTTTAGGGAGGCTACATCCAGCTTGGTGGCATCAGATTTCAGTGTGAAAGTGCTACATTCCTGACTTCCCTGCATTCTCTTTGTGTTTGATTTTGCCTGGTAAAATAAATGGAATACTTGGAAAGACTAATCCCATTCAGAAAAAGAGAAACAACTACAAAAAAAAAAAAAAAGACCAGGGAAAAAATACATAAAAAACAGAAACTCAGCTAATATTTTTTCACCATGCTTAATTCCATTGTATTAATTTTCATCTTTTTTTTTGTTGTTGGTGGTGGTGCACTACACTTATTTTTTTTTCCTGTCTGTGATTTACTTTGGATTTGGTTCTACTTCTTGACTTCTGGTTTTAGCTGAAGAAAGCTCTTCTTTAGATCTCTGAAATTCACAAAAAACACCACTTTTTTTTTTTTTGTTACTTTGCAAAACAGCTGTAACTTTCACCTTTCGTTTATTGCTGTGGTTCCTGACAGAACTAGCTCATGCTGGTAACGCTGCTTTGAGTCATTTCAGAATCTTAAAAGCACTCTAGGTGTTTTTTTATAATTAATTATTTTCGTTTCTTTTATAATGTATAGCTCGGACATCATATTTAGGAGTATCTTTTATTTAAAATATTTTTTTTTCCTGCCTTTGGTCTTGTCTGGAAGGTAATTTTTGAGCACAGGCTCTTGCGAAAGAGGAAGGGGGAAAGAGCATTTGCATCACTGTAGCCTTCTGTCTAAACACGGGTCTACACTGGCACAAAACAGTATAATTAGAGTACCACTATAAAGTGACAAACATGTTGACTAATTCTTAGATGAAAACGAACTTTAAAACAGTATTTACTGTGAATTCCTGACATATATTTGAAAATCTGAAGGACCTTTTTTGAGACAGTGAGTTCTTAATGTAAAGAAATAGGCACATTTTAAAAAAATCCTTTCTGCCCATGATGACAGTAATAACAAAAAAGTCATTAGAGCATCCCTTTGTTTTGAGAGTTACATTTACAGATTAAGCAGCACCACAGTTTGATTCATGGTTCAGAGAACTGTTTGTTTTGTTTTGCATGCAATGCAATATTTGCATGAAATGGGGTTTTTTGTTTGCTTTTTTTTTGGAAGGTTGGGCTTTTACATTTTTAAAGGCTGTCTTTATTGTCTTCTTGAAGAATATCTTTTTTTCTGCTTCTGTATTGTACCTTTTCCTTAAATAGCCTCACTCCCTTCAGAGTCACAGTTAAGAATTTGAAGACCTGCAGAAAAGTAGTTCTTTAATGAATTATTCTGAATATAATCATATTTTTTAAAGAAAAGGTTTGCATTTCTAAGCATCCCTCCTGGTCTTTAAAAACTGAAGCTGGCATCTGTGTTGGCTTGAATTTACATGGTCCCTGCAGGCTCTTTATCTCAAAGAATTATTTTATTCATTTGGTTGTTTCTTATTTCTTCCCCTAGGGTAACTACAACCCTATCTCTTATATTTGTTTACTTGCCTCACTTTGTTAAAAGATTATGTCTTCACCAGCGCTGATGAATTTATTAGTGCTCAAAATGCACTTAAATTGTTGAACTCGGTCCAGTTTGCCTTTATCAACCCATTTTACCTAAAGCATTTTTTGCTGTAATTGTTCCCCATGTATCCCTACCAATAAGCTCTCTGAATGTAGAAGTGTACTGAGTTAGCTGAGCAGAGGATGTAGGGAAGTGTCAAACATTATTTGTCTAGCTTTATTTGCTCCTATTAATACATCCTTCATTTGTATGGCCTGCGGTCAACATTTTCAAATACATGAGATTGTAACTGGGAACCTTACCTCCACATCTATTAAAAAATGTCAGTGACAGTTTCTTCGATGGGCACAAACCCATAGTTCAGGCTGCATCCTCTTTCTAGCTTCTTCACGCTCGGTGCAGCGTGCTGTTCCTTCAGTGCTACTGAAGGACATGCTACGGGCCCCAGCCCAGCCCTGAGCAGCTCCTCATTCATCTCCCCCCTTCCCCCTTGCTGTTTGCTTCTCCCAGCAGTCCTGCAGACTTTTGAGGGGTTGTTTTGTAACAGAATTGTCTGAAAAGGCATGAGCTAGAGAAGAGGGAGACATGGTACGGGGTAAGCCTGGGAGCATTGGTTCAATAGTGCTGAACTGCACCTTCCTCTGTCAAACATCGATAGTCTCACCTCCAGAGAGTGAAGTCTGTCTCTTCTAAAACACCTTCTCAAATCCTATGCCTGCAGTTACAGCAGCTAGAAAGGGAGAATGGACAGGATAACCATTACTGGGAGTGTTGGAGCTATAGGGATGAGCCTTTGCTCTGAGTCAGCAGCGTTTGCCAGCGTGCTCTCTCCCAGGGCAGCCCTGGGCTGGTGGCACAACAGCTACACGGGCAGCTCTTTCTATCCAGGGTAGTTTCACAGGGTCATAGTGTGTTTCCAACACATTTAAAACACGTGTCAAAAATCTCATAATTCTTCTTTCCAGTCCAATCAGCCTTTGATGTTTATAACATGGCTGTGTTCTGCTCAGCAAGAGATAACGAATGTAAGAGATAAGTAGTGGAAACATAGAGATCAGCATCTGGTTCAACCTTTCCCCTCTCTGGCAAGAAAGAATAGCATTTGAGGGTTTTTGTTTAGGCTTGTTTTTAGTAAATATTTATCTCAGCTGTGATACTGAATTAAAAGAGAACTGAAAAAAAAATGTTGTTCATATTTGTGCCTATATGGGCAGGTTTGAAGTATTTCTGGTGGAATGAGTCATGGACTAGGTCTTGAGAAAAATCTTTCTCCTGCATAAAAGTAACAGTCCCTGTGCGAGAAACAGATCGTTACTGGTGGCAGTGGAGGTCCTCAGAGTTAGTAAGAGTAACTGCTGTGCAATTAGGAATATACAAATATTGTAATATTCATAATAGGCCATTCAGTTCCCATTTGTATGTAAGCAAGGAGAGAGCAGAACGTGATTGAGGCAAAGATATCAGAATCTGAATTTGTGAGGGGAAGACTGTATGGTCTTCACTTTAAATCCATGAAGCCAAATGAAAACACCAGAATTGTTTTGACTATCTGGAGAGGTACTTGCCATTTCTAAAACTCTCTAAAAGATAAACATCTGCAGAGAAAGGCAATAGATTTTATTAGAAGAAAGTATAAGGCATCTGGAAAAGATCTCATGAGACAGAGGTGACATAAAGCATTACCCTGGTTCTGAGGGTACCACAGGAGTCTTCATAAACCAAGACACACTTGAAGCTTAGTTCTATTCTCTGTCTTCAACCAGTGGCACATTGTAGCTGCATTATAAATAATTGTTCAGCAACTTCATGGCAAGTTGTTCTTAAAATACAAAGTGTTTGCTTCTTATGTTATAGCAAAGTCATGTAGATAAGCTGCTGCCATTGCTTTTCCAGCAGTTTAGCAGATACAATCTTGTTTTCTAAATTCTAGTAAAAACATTTTTTTTCCAGCCTCATCACTTTGATCATACCACCATACCACTATTTTGTTTTTACCACCATGTCAAAAATACTATTTTTTTTTAGTCCTGTGTTGGTTGAGAATTAGTCTATATATTCTTACATCTTTTAAATCTATTCACCTTCTTGGCCTCTGCTTTGTCAGGTAGCATCATCTTTTATTGCACAGAACACCTTTCTGCTTTCTCTTTTGTTTGTCAGTGGCATCAAAGGATACACTTCCACCGCCCCTCCCAAAAAAGAAAAAAAAAGTAAGGCCATTGAGTTAATTTATTCCATATATTTGTTTAAGCCTCTCTCTCCGAGGAAACATAAATAGATAGCCAGTACGCAGTTAGGTGTTGTTACTTGTATCATAACCACCTCCTTTTGTTTGTTTCATATTTAGCTTAGAGGCATTTACTATTTTTCCTCACTAGACACCTTTCAACTTTTTGCATACATTGACTAAATTTCAATTCTATGTCATACTGATTTGTCTGCACTGCTAAAGGATAGAATGTATGAAGTAGCTTCAGGCCAGCTAAAGCAAATTATAAACATTTGCTTAAAAAGAAAAGAGTGTTATAGAGTGTTAGGGTGTCCTGCCCCACTCCTTCCACTAAAATACCCCGCCAGTCTCCAGCCACCAAAAGTTACATCAGGTAGGAAAAGTAGCAACAAAAAGAAGGGTTGTTCTTCCTTCCCTTTTCTGGCCACTTTGGTTCATGCTGAAGCTGATGACCTGAAAGCCCTTTGATTCGATGGATTTCCAAACAGTAAACTGGAGAAGCTGAGGTGTGAATACACTTGCTGTTTTGCTGCTTCTGCTCATGGAGTAATCTCTGACGGAGAAGAAAAACAGTAGAAATCTTAAATGAATACACACACAAAAAATGCTAGGAGGCTACAGCAACAAGAAAAAGGGCCTGTTATGAAATAAAGCCACACTAAAAATCAATCATGTTTGACCTGGTCTGAGGTTACAATACCAAGTCAATTTTCATCCAAGAAATACTACTTTGTTGTAAAATTAAAGTGCTGTATCTCCACTGAGAATGTATCTCCAAATATCTGGGTTCATTATGACAGCTTAATTGCACACCTTTAGGAGTACTAAAAAGAAACACTAGCCTCAGAGAACAAAGCAGACGTATTACTTGTGTTATACATGCTTAAGTGTACTTAGTGAAATAGAGTCACGACTCGTAAGTGGAGCCTTTAGACACCACTGTAGCACAAACAGACAACAACATACTTAGTTTTGACAGGGTTTTAATAGCAGATTTAGCTAAAATGACAACCACTTTAGCTGATGTAATAATCGCAGCCACACAGCCATCCTTGGCTTTTTGCAAAAATATTCCTCCTGCGATGATGCTGTCAGGAACCCACGCTCATATGCAAACTGGTAACCAATCCTTGCATGCGTACTCATAACCAGCAGTGACTGGTTCAGGAACTGACTCAGCAAGAGGGTAAAGAAAAAGGCTGCCAACAGCAGGGCTGTGCTGGCAGCTGCTGAAACCATCCTAAGCTGCTGCCTGGGGGCTGATAGGGAGCTGCACCTTGCCAGGAAGGGGAAGCTTTGACTTTTCTGACCTGGCTGGGAGCTGGGCCCTTCATGCCAGTGGTGCCTGGGCTCCTCTTGCAGCCTGTGTCTAGGTGAAGTATCAAGAGCTTTCATCCACCCGTGCTGTCTCAAGGTAAGGTTTCACAAGGCAGCTGAGCTTGTTTAAAAGTTTCCTGCGGCTGCTGAAATAGGCAGGCCCCAACCCTCATGTATCCTGGGTTGATGCTTCTTTCCTCCTCTTAAATTGTGGGATTTGCCTGATCCCATCTCCCCAGCGAGTGCAAGGCAATGAATGTTGCCCAAGCACAAAGGAGTAATGCAGAGCAGGGAGAGCGTGTGAAGGGGAGGGCCAGGATGGCTTCCTTTGATGTGACTGCAGACCAAGCATCACCCTTTGCTGGTCTGTACTGTAAACAGACCTCTGAACTTTCAGTGAGAGGTCATAAAACACATTAAATTGTCCTATGAAAGGACATTATAGCACCTATAGTATTTCTTGCACTTCAGTGTTTCAGAGATAGGACAAAGTGTTTTGCCAAGTGTAAGTTACTGATTTTACTTTTTCATACCATCCCTTTCAGACAAGCAAATATTTACTTCTACAGTTATTCAGATGAAACAACCAGGGAACAGACATAGGAAGCAAATTGCCCAGAGGTTTTGACAAGCAGTAAAACTAAGACTCTAGCTGTCCTGCCTACCCATTCTCCTCTCCACATCATGCCATTCGGCTTTGAACTTCTGAATACATTTTGCTCATCCTCCTGGAGCATTTCACTAATTGATGAAAGATTAAAATATAATTCAGGATGACATTCACCACTGAAATCTGCCTTAACAAGAGGCAATAAGCTGAAACCATGGAGGAAAGGGAAAAAACGCTTTCAGAAAAAACAAATTACAGACTTTGAAAAGTAGTTTTGTTTCTTTGTAGAAGGCTACTAGCAGAATGTCCCCAAACACACCACAGTTCTGCAGTAAGTACCACTTGCAATAAACAATGGCATTGTTATAGTTTGTTGTTAGGTTAAAAGTGCTAGACTTCCAGTTAGGGGCTACTTTTATTGAACAAATACTATTCACTTGCTCTCTGGGAGGCCATTTAAAACAGGTTTCATTGCAAATAGTTACGCAAGACATTACAAAGGTTGTTATCAGTAAAAGTATGTATTCCTTACACTGTCAGCATTTTTTCCTGAGCTAATGTAATTACAAAGCACTATTGAAACCAACCCAACCTGTTTCTACTGTAGGAAGGAAAATTACATAACCCTACCTAAAAAAAAAAAAGGAAAAACCCACAAAACCACAAAAAACCTTTACCAAGTGAAATTTTCACAGATTTTACAGCAGTGTGCTATTAAATGATCCAGCAACAAGAAACGCATACAAGTCAACCTGGGAGACCAACTGGAACTCTCTGTTACAACAGCGTGTTGTTTAAGTGCACTGGGCAGGGAATAAAAATATCAACAAAAGCTTCTCTTCAGGTCAGTGAGCAACATGTGCTGCTATCTCAAACAGCCACATCATACACTCCCTTCCAGAATCTGGTAAAGTTCTGCACTGAAAGTTTTTAGACCTTTATGTTTGCCTCCATGAGGGAAAGCTCCTCTAGAACTTCCAACCTGGACAATCAGAAACTTAACTCTGGAAAAAAACCCTGGGTTCTCTGGGCCAAAGTCCCTGCTGTACCCAGTGGGTGTGGCTATGATGAGAGAAGCAATAAAGGGCAAAGGTTGTTTTCTGTTATATTTGCCCATGTATCAGTCAGCTGGGTCTAGTTGGAAGGTACATGATCAGTACTCCAGGAAAATAATAGAAGAATGGAAGAAACATGGGGCCAACGATATGACTCTTTTACTCACAGTTTGCTATTTAGGCAGCCACATTCATTCTTTTGCAGAATTTAAAGCAGGGACATCTATAAGTTACTCACAACAATTTCATCATTCTCAAGCTTCTAGGCACCGCTGGACAAAATGTCAGGATTTTAGAGATTGCCATAATTAAATGCATCCTGGATACATGTCCACCTGAGGAAAAAAAAGGAATTCAAGAAAGGGAATCTGAAGAGGCAAAGTTGAGGGTTAAGCAGAAGAGGCAGGAGTGTTTGGAAATGACGAGGAGGAGGTGGCATCCATTTCACAAATGGCTAGGAAACCCTATTATGTAGCACTGACAACAAAAACTTATGAGTAAAATCCTTCTCCACATGGCCCAAATACTGAGACTCCATTAAAAAAAAAAAGTCTTCTTCAAAATAATAAATTTAAGAGTATTTTTATTGTTTGAGGTTTTTTTTCTGGTGATTTCTATCGGTTTTCTTCCCAGTCTACCAACTGCAAACAGGCTCTGACATTTGTTCATTTTTAATGAAAGTTCTGTTTTTCACAACAGTAAAAGCTGATGTCTTAAAAGGCCAAGAAGCACAAGGTTCAAACTGGATAAAATTGCCATTCTTCAATGATGTCATGTAGAGTGGCAGCAGGTGGGCATACTATCAGAATCTTTACAACTGTGAACCCCAACATACAGATGCTCAGTGTTATTTAACTATTCTGTTGGGAACAACAACAGTTACCACTGAGATATCTTCAAGAAGCTTGGGTGTGAGAACTGCTGCAGTTACCCTGAAACACCTAAACACCTGGGACAACCAGATTTTACAGCCCTGAACTCACCAGCCAGGCTTCCCTGGGGAAGGGGAATATCAGACACCTACACAGGAAATATTTCAGAAAGCATCCAGCTGAGCACAGAGTGTCTCACACTGGTAAAGAGTGAAAGGTGAAGAGTGGGACAGATGAGACACTTCGTTTTCACACCCTGTACTTGCACTCCCTGTCTCTTATTCTTGCCCTGAGTTTTATTCCTCCTGCTGTTTTTTGTGCTGACACTGTTCTGTGCACGGTTGGGTTGTAGTCTGAGCTTCAGGCATGTGAGCTGGCAGGCCACAGATGTTTAGGAGTGGTCTGGGCACGCCTGTGGGATCTGGTCTCTCTGTCAGAATAAGCAAATCAATGTCAGATGATGTGAGTGTTACATGCAGTTAGCTTCTGTCTTAACACACCTCCTTACTTTTCCCACTGGCTGATGATTGTATCACAACAGTGGTTAAAGCAGTCACTAGAAATACCGTATAGCACTCCAGCTCACAGGCTGTCCCTCATACCGCTTAATAAGCAAGTCTCAAGCTTAGTACAAAAGGGCATTTTCTCCTAATTATGGAGGATCTTGCCTTGGGGGTACCAGGATTTCAGGTACTGAGGAAAGAGCTTTGAGCAGCATGCTAGTGACAGGATAATGTCAGCAGTGACAACCAGGAGAAACTTGGCTGCCTAGTAGAACAGTGGCAGATGAGTAGCAGTTCAGAAAATGTCACTGGTGTCTTAAGTGGTAGATACAGACACCAAAGAGACTGAGTGCTAAAGCACCAGCCTTGCACAAATGAAATAGTCTGAAAGTTCATGATGCAGCCCAAGCCACCATTAGTGACTGGCTCTGCACTCTTAAAACTGACCTGAGTTGGGTCAGTTTTGGATTAAGCATGAAATGTGATTGCCTCTGGCATATCTGTGATTATCTTCCTGTTCAACTGTACTCTCACTACTCTTAGCTCATGAATGGTCTTGTTTTTCAGATATAGTTTCTCTTCTCATTTGTGAATGTGCCCTCCACAAGCAGCAAGTTGTAGGAGTGGGAATGCAGCAGTTAGAATCATAGAATTATTTAGATTGGAAAAGACCTTTAAGACTTCTTCACAAGTGTAGTTGTGCTTCAGCATAACTGCCTCAAGATACACCTAATTTCACTCCAAAGGCCAAATTTCATGAGACAACTGAGAAGATCTAGTTATTGCTACACCAAACAAGCACAGGCTTGTTCTTCCAATCCTTTCTGACAACTTCACCTCCTCCTAGCTTGCGCTTGTATTGCTTTTGTGGTACCAGCAATGGTCAGTAATGTATTCTGCAGGCAAACCAAGCTGATAAAAAATGGAGAAGAGTAATTATTTGCTAGTCCGGTGAGCTAAATTAGCTCACTAAGTTATGAGACAATTATCAAAGTTCTATCAAAGCTGGCACAAAGGAAGGTCTGGTGACTGCAAAGCTTAAAGTGGGCAGAGGAGACTAAGATCGTGCTTTCTGTGAAATGTTTTTTCTGGATCATAGAGGCATCAGCAGATGTCAGAACTGAAATTCAACACAAAGACAGAGAAAAGAGGAGAGAGGAATGTGAATGTCACCTTTTTTGGAAATGGCAAATTTTCAGCTGCTGAAGAAGCACTTCCTCATCACTTCCAGAAATCACATCTATTTTTCCTTTTAAGGGAAGCCTTCTTGACTCAAGGCGTCACTGTGGTGAATATTAGCTCAAAAAGATAGTTTGCTACAGGACAGACCTGTATTGTCAATTTCATTGGTTCCAGCCAAAGGAATTATACTCCTATACAATGGAAGTTTGAATACAAATAAACTTCCCATATATAACTTATAAAAGATGGATAGCATTACTATTTTTTGTAAAGATGCATCACACAATGCACTCCTCTTCTGGACTTCAAACAAACCAAATCTATTCTATATTACATAGATTTTACTTCCCATTCATAGTGTAAATATGTAGCTTTAAGTTTGAGTAAACTGTAACTGCCATCTGTTCTTTCTGCTTCTAAATGATGCAATCATTCAAGTAACCTCTGAGAAAAAACTATTAGAGACAACTTATATTTCTAAACTTTAATATCACATGGACACAAAGGTGAAAATTACTGCCCTCTTAAAATGTCTTTGCTGAAAATTTTTTCTCCAAAAAGAGGAGCATAGCATAGGTGTGAATTTTACTCTGATAGCAACTGTCACTTGCTTGAGGTGCTAAATGTGAAAGCTGTTATTTTAACTCTGAACAAGACAGCCTGTGAAAAACATTTACCCAAATTAAAGTCAATTAAACCTCAGCTATTGTTTGATAATTTTCCTTTTACTACTTCTTATTTTCCTCAGTAATGGATTGCATTTAGTTATCATTTTTAAATTGTTGCAAGTACATGAAAGCTTAACTGGATACAGCCCAAGGTTGTTACAGAGAAAAAGGCAGAACTTGGTCATCCGGTCAGCCCAAGGGATCACCAGGGTGCTCTCCCTGTGGAAGGTGAGGTGAGGAAGGGGGTAGTGATACCTTACTGGACTCATCCCAGTGGGGAAGCTGGAAAGCCACAGTCCCTGGCCTCAGGAATGTGACGCTGCTCCTGGCTCTGCCAGTTGGGGCATTAATGTGAGAGCCTGGGATCAAAGCTTTATTACGAACTACTTAGGGCTCTGTAACTGTGCCTTCTAAAATCCTTTGCCGTAATCTCACCATGTTGATGAGACTTGAATGTAGACTATCTCTTGACTCTGGCAGCTATTTTCAGCATATCAGCCTGATTTGCCCTGGGCTGGTTTAACTAATGCTGATAAGGACAGCCAGCGCCAAAAAGCTTAGCAGTACAGAAGCACCCGTTCCTTCCATCGGGGCAGGGACACCAGCATAAGCAATGCCAAAAATTATTCTGGAAAAAAACGGTTGCTCAAGCTAGACCTTCCCCTTCTCACACAGCTCTAGATGTGATGCCACAGCAGCTCAAACTGACCTCGTCTGATTCATGGTCCTGCCCTTTCCCTGCCTGCCACCCGGCCCCCCTGTTTTTCATGCCAGCTGGCACTCAGGCAAATAAGCAGGAAAACAGTTCAGGGAGTCCAGCAGGCTGAAAACAAAAGGTATTCATCTTTGGCCAGTCTGGCTTCCCAAACTATTTTATCGGCTAGTGTCCCGAGCTCCAATGCCACATGCGGGAGTATTGGAGTTGGGAGGAGAGCAGGACTGTGGCACCCCCAGCTTAGATGACCAACCTCCAGGTGGATTCACACCTAACACCAGCGCCTGCAACTGCTGAACAGAAACGACCAGCAGTTCTCCTTCCCCAACTCCCCTCTCCTGGCCAAGTAGTGCTGTGCTCTCCCTCGTGCTGGCTCTGGCCTGAATTATAGAGTACACTGATAGAGTCTGCTGATCCAGAAGAAAACATGTCTCAGAAAAAAATGCAATGACTCCCTCCTACAAGTAGAAATCCAGACGCAAAGTCCGAAGGGTACTATTTGCTCATTTTTTTTATCTTTCTCCCCTCTTTTTTTCTCTTGCCCCTCTTGACACATGTTGTTATCCATGTGAGGAACTATACTGCCCTGTGGAGAATTTTCTCTCAAGCATTGCAGTGGCTGTCCACAGCAGCTCCTCCAGTGAGGACATATACTGAAATAGAAAATAAACCCATTTTCCTATGTGATCTGTGTAATGGAGGCATTTCAGTGCTTCTGAGTAACTTCACTTGATACTCTTCCAGCCTTCCCCTCAAAAAGCAAATCAACACTAATTTCACTTTGTGGAAGTTCAGGCAGATAAGTAAGGGTTTTCAAAGCAGGGAACACAAATTATGCACAACCTGAAGCTGAAATTGGTGGACAATTTCCCTTCAAAATGTAGATCAAAGTTGTAGAGATATGCAAACCATTTTATTCAGGTTCTGAAAAGTTTAGTTTTGGATATACTGAACAGTCCCACCACACTATTTTGTAAATTTATTTTGAAATTACCTCTGAATTTGTGCTTTTTGTGTAAAAAATATGTAAAAATAAAGAAAAGGGCTATCAACTGCATTGCTTTATTTCAAGCTCCCTATAAATTTAGGCTAACACTGATGTAGGAGTTCTTATACTGAAGTTTTTCTTAACTTTAGGCACATTAATTTTGTATATTTGACATTGATTCCTGACTGTGAGACAGCATTCTCCATAAAAGGATGCTAAACGGTTATCTGTTTGCAAAGTGTGGATCTGAACTGCAGGCCTCTGCTCTGGTGACTCTCTCTTCCTTGTTGACTGCATTCTGCCTTCACCCTGAAGCCTTTTTAGAGCTTGATCCAAAAATGCTGGTACTAGTACAAATCTGTTAAAAAAGTATTTAACCTGACCTTTTCCTTTTTGAGTGGTCATTTTCACAGTTATCATTTCCCCTCATTGTGTTTAGTGTCCCAGGAAGTATAAAGCCACTCAAAATCTACAGAATGTCACATCCTCTAATAAATCTGGTAGCTTTATGCTTTATTAGCTGGACCAACATTTGCAGTGGGGAAGTGGGGATATTCTGCTTTTAAAAAAATAATTATTATTTAAATATTATACTCTTTAATTTGCAGGAGTGTGAACAATTTTTAGGAGTGTCAATGTGACTGCATGAGTGTTGCTTCTGATTCAAATGAGACCAGGAATAGATCTGTCTAGGCTAGAAAAGTGTGGACCTCATGTTTCCTAAGTGAAGTACAGTATTTGTTCTAGTTTACTAACTAGGATTTATTTCACAGAAGGGTGAGCATCTCCATTCTAATGACAAATCATTTTCTCTTTCTGTAATGACTGTGATTGCCTCATTATGCTTTCCATGGTACATAATTTCTGTGTTGACACAAGTGGATGTACAGCAAAAAAACCTCACTCATCCAGTCAGACTAGGATACTCGAGTCAGATTACCTTTTAAAGCACAAGTCTGCAGCACATATAAAATAACAGAAGAAAATGAAATAATACTGAGGTTCTGGTTCCTTTAGCTTTGTATTACATGAATGATACATTCTTTTCTTCACTGAAGGAAAAGATAATTTGATTCTGTTATTAAATAAAATGCTTGAAATTTCCTGATTCAAAATTCTGTGCTTTACATGTAGTATCCAGCACCTTACTGGCTAGATTTATTTTTGAAAGGAGATCTAACAGACACTGAATTGTCACGTCCTTACAAGATGTAAGCAGTACTTTCCTGAACCTTCGAGGAAAATGACAACGCATTTAGCCTACTTATCAAACAACTTTTTCTGAGCCGGCAGGCTGTTTTACTTAGAGTAAGCAACCATTTTGAAAGACGTCAGTGCACGTTCATATATTCATAACTCCAGCAGAAATGGGGACACCACCGATTTCATCACTAGGAAGCTTTTACTGAACAAAAGGTTTGTAATAGGTCCTTTTTATCTAAGTGTTTAGGAAAATGCCCTCATGAGAAGTTACCCATTTGATCTAATATTTTCAACAGGGGCAGAAAGAACTTTGTTTTCTAAACTCTCATCTCATACATACCAAACATAGTCATATAAAAATGTATTTGAACTTTGCTTCTTACAGACATCAAAGAAAAATAATGAACAGTAATATGATTTCTCTCTAAATTTGTTTGGATTGCAAAATCTGGACTACTTAGCTTTTGCATTTGTGTAAATATTTGGTTATGGGGATGAATTTTTAATATGGAAACAGCTGTGGACATAACAAAAGCAATGGTACCAATATAGCTTAACCCTTCGCAAGAATAATAATTCTTTGCTATCAAAGCTCTGAAAAAAAGATATGGTGCTAATTGATGATGATGTGGAATGTACCATGGTGGAAAAGCAGGTCCTTGCACTTGCATGGGAAAATCCATTTCTCACATATCTTTACTGCATGTTTCAGATAAAGGATCATCTGCTCTTTGTTATGGAGTTCTCGAATGGGGGAGACCTGATGTTCCACGTAAGAGACAAGAGGTGTTTTGATTTCCACAGAGCAACATTTTATAGACCTGAAATTTTATGTGAGCTACAGTTTCTTCACAGCAACGGCATTATTTATAGAGACCTAAAACTGGACAATGTGATGCTTGACAAAGAAGGCCATATCAAAATAGCTGACTTTGCAATGTTCAAAGAAAATGTTGTTGGCAAGACCAAGGCAAGCACTTTCTGTGGGACCCCAGACTACATCACTCCCAAGGTCCTGCAAAGTTTGTGGTACACGTTCTCTGTGGACTGGTGGTCATTTGGGATCCTGCTGTACAAGATGCTTATTGGACCATCCCCTTTCCATGGGGATGATGAAGATCAATTGCTCGAGTCAATCTGAGTGGATATGCCTCACTACCCATGTTGGATTTCAAAGGAATCAAAAAGTATCTTAGAAAAGCTATTTGAAAGGGATCCAACATAGACTACTTGGGGTTACCGGCAATATCAGAGACCATCCTTTCTTCAAAAACATCAACTGGATGGCACTGGAGAAGAGGGAAATAGACCTTCCTTTCAGGTCAAAAGTGAAGTCAGCAAGCAACTACAACTTTGACACAGAATTTCTGAGTGAGAAGCCAAAATTGTCTTATAGTGACAAAAAATGGATCGAGTCCATATATCAGTCTGCATTTGATGGATTTTATTAACTCTAAATTTGAATGGATCATAGACAAATAGTCTCTGAACGGAGTCGGATTTGACAGCAGGGTTAAAAATAATAAACTTGAAACTTCTCCGGATTGTTAAGTACTGAGCATTCCAATAAAGTCGTCGAAACTTCAGAATAATACACAGTAGTGTGATTAATTATCATAGAATCATAAAATACCAGGTTGGAAGGGACTTCAAGGATCATCTAGTCCAACTCTTTCCTCTGGAGTCCAATAAGAATCTCCCCAGGAGCAACTTGTATGCATTACCCCTTGTCTTTTCCATGTGACTCCTCGTAAAAAGGGAGTCTCCACCTTCTTGGTTGCCACCCTTTATGTACTGGTATATGGTAATAAAGTCACCCCTGAGCCTTCTCAAGGCTGAACAAACCCAGTTCTCAGCCTTCCTTCATATGGCAGGTCTTCTAGTCCTCTGATAATCCTTGTGGCCCTTCTCTGGACCCTTTCCAGCCTGTCCACATCTTTTTTGTATAATGAGGACCAAAACCGAACACAGTACTCAAGGTGTGGTCTGACCAGCGCTGAGTACAGAGATATGATGACTTGTTTATCTCTGCTGGTGATGCCCTTGTTAATGCAGCCCAGCAACCTGTTTGCTTTCTTTGCCACTGCAGTGCAATGTTCACTCATGTTGAGCCTGCTGTTCACCAAGACCCCCAGGTTCTCTCTACAGGGCTGCTCTACAGCCCAGTGGATCCCAGTCTGAGCTGCATTCATGGGTTGTGTATCCCAAGTGAACTTTATAAGGTACCTGCTAGCCCCCTCCTCCATCCTGTCCAAGTCTTCCTGGAGGGTGGCTCTCCCTTCTGAAGTGTCAACTTCTCCACACATTTTGGTGTCATCTGAAAACTTCATCAGGGTGCTCTTGAGATATTAAACAACGTTGAGCCTGATACTGCTCCCTGGGGGATCCCAGTTGTGACTGGCTGCCAGTTTGAGAAAGAACTATTTACTGCTACCCTCTGGGTACAGCCTGTCAGCCAGTTCCCCACCCACCACACAGACCACTTGTCTATGTTCTAACGTGTTAGTTTCTCTAGGAGGAGGCTGTTGGGGGCTGTGTCAAAAGCCTTGCAGAATTCCAGGTATACAATGTACACTGCTTACCTTGCATGAACTGAGAGTTACTTTGTCATAGAAGGCGATCAGATTTGTCAAGCATGATCTGCCCCTGGTGAATCCATGATGGCTTTTCCCAATCACTTTTTTTGGTTAACTTGTGAATAGTCCCCAGGAGGATTTGCTCCATAACTTTCTCAGGGATTGAAGTGAGGCTAATAGGTCTATAATTACCTGGGTCCTCCTTGGAACCCTTCTTGTAGATAGGGATGACGTTTGCCTTCTTCCAGTCTTCAGACACGTCTCCCATTCTCCAGGACTTCTCAGAGATTATGGAGAGCAGTCTTGGAATGACATTGGCCAGTTCTCTTAACACCCTCAGGTGTTAAGAGATTTGTATGGGTCAGGCTCCTGTGACAGTTCCTTCACTGATGGCAGCTCTGTGTCTGCGTCAATGGGAATTTTTGGTCCCATGGCCTGGGATCCAACAGAGCTGGTAAAGACGGTGTTGAGAACCTCTGCCTTTTGAGCTTTGTTGGTAACTACTGCACCTCTCCTGTTTAATAATGGGCCAATATTCTCCTTTTGTTTCTGCTTGTTGTTAGTGTATCTGAAGAACCCTTTCTTGAAATTTCTGATGTCTATGGCCAATTTTAGTTCAAGTTTGCCTTCCCAACTGCTTTTCTGCATACCCTGGCAATGCCCTTGTGATTTTCGACACGTAACGTCCCCCCTTTTCCATTTCTGGTATGTTTCCATTTTGGTTCTGAGTAGACCCGGAAGAATCCAAGGGGGTCTCTTGCTTCACCTACTTCCCTTGCCCTTAGAGGGTCTGAATAGGTTTTGTGAATCTAGGAGATTGTTCTGGAAAAACTTCTAGCACTAACTAGCTCCTTTATCCTCCATGGAAGCTTCTCGCAGGATCCCTTCAAACCCGGAGTGAGCTGAAGTTCACTCTTTTAAAGTCTTAAACCTTTGTTTTGGAACTAACCTTCAGCATGCTCAGCAGTATCTCAGACTCCACAATATTGTGATCACTGCAGCTGAGGCTCTCACTAACTAAGATATTACAGAGGATGTTTTCTTAGTGAGCAGCAAGTCCAGCAGTGCCCCGTTCCTGGTTGGCACATCTAACATTTGTATGAGGAAGGAGTCCTCTAAGCATTCCAAGAACTTGAAGGATAACAGGTCAATTGCTGTATTGTTCTTCCAGCACATGTCTGGGTAGTTATAGTCTCCCATAAGAACCAGGTTTTGTTGACCCGAAACTTGCTTAATTGACCCAAGTATGGCTTGATTGGCTTGATTGTCTTGGTTTGGGAGTTGGTATCAGATGCCTACTGTAAGGTCTCCTTTGGAAATGACTCCTCCGATTTTGACCCAGACGCATTCAATAGGGCTTCCATAATGACCATGGTTGACTTGTATACACTCAAAGTTCTCCTTAATACAGAGTGCAGCTCTTCCTCCTCTTCTACCCTGCCTGTCTTTACGAAATAGCTTGTGGCTGTCTATCATGATCCTCGAGTTGTGTGAGTTGTCCCATCATGCTTCTGTTATTCCTATGATATCATAGTTTTCTGACTGGGCACAGAGCTTCAGTTCCTTTTGTTTGTTCCCCAGACTGTTATGTCCAACTGCTGACTCACTGGCAGTGTTCTTTTATGCATGGCTGGGTTTAAGGTATGTGAATCATGTGCATTATTTTCCCTAAATACAAAAACGTAAATTCTGTTTGGTACTTGAATGTAGTTATAATAATGTATGTTGTATAATTTGCACAAGACATTGGGAATCAGATGTCTTTTTAAAAAGTTCTTGAGCCTTTCATTCTTTAATGTATCTTCAGTTAAAAGAAAGTTACATTAGAATTTTTTTAAAGGTTGGACTGGATGATCTTGAAGGTCTCTTCTAACCAAAACTGTTCTATGATTCTATAATAAACCACAGCGACAGAAATACATTTACGTCCGTTAACAGCTTTGCTGTTGCAGTATATAGCAATACACACATAGCAATTAATTCACAGAACGCACTCGATTGCGGAGAATAAATCTCGTCAAGTCTCCTTTATCTTCTGAGAAATGTAACGGATGGTTTTGCTCCGCGCTGAGTAAAAACCATGTTTTTTCTGGGATCGGCTGGGGCTGCCATGTTGGGCGCCGTGCCGCTGCATCCCGCTGTAGCACGAAGCCTCATCGTAGGCGTTCGCAAACTGTCTCATCCTCCTCCTTTTTTTGTCTTTGTTTGGCGATTTTCCTCTGTTCCCGACCCTTCAGCCGAAAGGCGCGCGCTCTGCGAAGCACGAGGCACCACCGCGGCGTTGCCATGGGGACTGATTCAAAGAAGCCTTTTCGGTGCTCACGGCGACCCCAGGGGCCGCAACG
>NW_009731368.1:35980-47349 GCF_000703405.1 Apaloderma vittatum | reverse complement strand
TGCAAGTGGTCACTGGTTCTGTTAAGTTGAATGTTTTCAGTTTTGTTGGTTCTGATGGGCAGACGGTGGTATTAAGTTAACATGGGAAGTGGCTTATTATAACACCTCAGTGTTTGAGGAATGTTGTCATATTGCTAATTCTGTTAAGTTTTGATATATGTTTGGTGCTACGTTTTATAGCACTTTAAAAATACCTCATGTTTATTGTAAACTGGACCTTGGCTGGGGAATGATAATCTGGAAAGAGTAATCCTCACCAATTACTGCACCCCCTTTTAACCTTGGAGGCAAGAGGTGCCTGCGCCACCACTTCAAGGAGGGTCAAGGTATGACTGTGGTCAGGGAGTGGATTGTGGCAGGTATTTCCTCCCACCAGCTAAGCTGTTGCTAGGCAGATTTCAGGGAATCTGCCTGCCTGGGCTAGTCCGGACTTGTCTATGGAACCTGAGCTGGTTGGGACTCAGTTACACCCAGGAAGTTGGCCAGCAGCCAACGAGAAGCCGAGATGGCTATGACTGACCACAGTCATCATTGACTAGCCTTTAAAACAGGGCTCTTGCAGTGGCCATGTTGGAGTTACCTCGTGGTGGTTGGCCTGATGAGGTTGTAAAGTCTCCCCCTTGGTCTAGGGGACCCCTAGGCAAGGTCGACCAGTTGAGAAAGGGAACCTCCACCTGGTTAAGGTACCCCTGGCAAGGTTGAAAAGGCAAGAATGGGACTCACCGCTTGTTTAAGGTACCCTAGTCAGGACAATAAGATGAGAAAGGGAACCCCTGGCTTGATTGAGGTAAGTGTATGATAATCCAGATTATCATTCTTTTGTCAAGGGCTAGTGCTTGAGCTTGATCTTTTCCTCAGCCGATACCGAACCTTTAAATTTGGAGGAGCTTATATTACGTAAATAAACTTAATTTAACTACACGCGTGAATTTATTTTTCGGATATGGGCGCTCTACTCACCTCCTTCTTTACACTTTATTGTTAACACATCTAAGTTTTTTGAAAGGTTGTTGACAAGTTCGTCTATTGAGTCATTGGCTTCAGTTAATATCAGATGAATAGTTCAACCAACTTACATTCTTGAATTTGACAAAACAATTTGAGTAAAATCTCTATGATTTGTCAACATCTATTGTGACAGAGAAATAAAATCATTTTAGAAGAGTCTATATATCTGAACATTAGGTAAAGTATTATGGAAGTAACGGAGGTAAGAAGATTGTTCTTAAACTAGTAAAACGTATTTGTGTCTGCTACGATCAACTGCTTCTGTTATCATAAAAGGAAATTAATAAAGTATTAATTAGCTTATTTTTCAGACAATGTAAGTTTTTGTAGTACATTATCTATATGGCCAAATATTTGTACTATCTAAACTGTTGTAGTAGTTCTTGGTTTTGTTTTAAAATGATCCCTGTGAATTGATTGTTCAGGAAAAAAGGATAGCCTGCTAGAAAATAAGTTCAGAAATTTTTGAGTGTAAATATTTTTCCCATCAAAATCAAACTAAATTTTATCTTTATATTTTTGACTTTTAAATTTTAATTTTAATTTAAAGTCATGATGTTCTGAGAGTTTCCCACTGTGCTGGTATCATAGTACATTATACCACTATGAAAATTATAAACCACTCCTCATCAACATACTCAAAGCCCATTAAAAGAAATTTTTTAACTATTTTGAGGAAGTAACAAGAAAAATGATCAAGACCTCCTAATGTTTGATGTAGGTTTAGTTCCACAAAATAAATCAATACATCATTCTTTCCAACAATTTTTTCAATACTTTGATTATTACTGGACACAAGGGTGGTGTAGAATTGATTTTTGTATATAGATATGAGCAGAAAATTGATTTATTTAACTGATATTCAAAGCAGTTATGAACTAACAGAAAGTAATTTTAGTTTGAAATAAGGAAATTATTATTTACAATGAGGGTGGTGAGACACTGGAATGGGTCACCCAGAGAAATTGTGGATGACCCCTCCTTGGAAGTGTTCAAGGACAGGTTGGATGGAGCTTTGAGCAACCTGGTCTAGTCGGAGGAGTCCCTGCCGACAGCAGATGATCTTTAAAGGCCCCTTCCAACCCGAAACTTTTCTAGAGGGATGGGGAAAATTTGTTGTATTCAAATAATAATAATAAAAAATCGAAAACATTTAATACTTAAGATGTTATCTATAAACACTGAGCACTGATATTAAAAAAATTGTACAAAGAACTATACATCTGTGTCTGCTTACTATTCATAGTTAATGAAACCTGTTAGCAATAGAATGTCCATGCATATTTTTCTCCCGCATAAGCCCCTAGTCACCTAATAGTTGGTAGCATACTTTCTCAAAGAATTCCATGTGTCAAATCTGTCAAATATCTCATGCACCAGGCTAGAGAAAAATATTTCTCTTTTACCTCTTATGTTGCTTGAATCTTCCCTGGTTTTCAAGCCTATGTAATCTAACAGCTGTGTTCTACTTTAGTTTTAAGTACTTCTCATGTTGTTTTTACAGAAGTGAAGAGTTACTAATTCAATATCTGGATTAACTTCTGGAATAAAACAAAAAAAAAAAAAGAAAAGAATCCACAGTAACTTACTACAGCAATCACAGACTGACTTTTGATTTTATTAAAAGCTATCCTTCTTTATTTGTTGGAAGAGCAATTAAACTTTAAGCACAACAAAAAACATGTCTATGCACATAAAGTCAGTAAGCACTAATTTGAAGAATACAGAAGTCAACATTTGCTTGTATTTTATCAATGCTGGGTTATTTTGTGTTAGGAAAAGAAGCGTCTTAGAAGAAAAACAAACTGCATAAAGTAAACATTGCTTAAAAAAGACTGTTTACTTCCTAATTAGCCAGCCATACATATATACTCACACCTTTTACTTCCTAATTAGCTAGCCATACGTATATACTCGCACATTTTACTTCCTAATTAGCTAGCCATACGTATATACTCACACATACAAGCTAACCTAAGGAAATTTTTATCCACTCAAAAGGGCTGAATACAGACTCACTTATATCTGAGGCCTGTTCTAGGAACATCAGTCTGAGGAGCTTGAAGGCACTTCTGACCCCACGGGTCCGAGTCCCGGGTGAGGATAGTCAGGGCAATGCACGCCTGTTAGTCTATTAACATACTTCATTACAGCCACACATTACAGAGGACAAACAAGTAGGTTTTGTTAAATGTTATGACACCTCTGTATAGCTCACTTTAACAAAAATGGAAACAGTCAGAAATTGCCGGCAGGGATGGACTTTATATCCAAGGTAATATCTGATGCCTCACAAAATAAGGCATGCTCAGCAGGTTGTACAAAATTACTTTGCAACTTTAATGATGCAGCCAGTAACACTAAAGTTTGATGCTGAATTCTTTCCTTTTCAATGCTTTGTGATTTTTCTCCCTGTTGCAAAAAACATCAACCACTACTACATTTTATATGCACTATTATTGTGAACAGGAGAAAAGTTAAATGAGAGGAATTTTTAAATGCTCTAGTGGAAGGAAGTTTGTAGATAAATTATCTTAATTTACATTTATTCTAGAGTTTCTGGTCCCTAGCTCCACTCATGCTTCGTACTTCAGCATAATGTAGAGAGTTGTACTAAGAAAGTACCTAAAGATACACAATTGTAATGTTTTTCCCAGTTGTAAGTTTTGGGGTTTGGGTTTTTTTAACAATTATTTACTTATTTTCAATATGTTTATGCCTCTATCATGTGTGCTTTTTTGCTACAGCTGAATTAAAAAAAAAAAAAAGATGTCCTACTGTGGCACTGGAGACAGGACAATATTTATGGAGAGCATATCTTAAAATAATTGTCAAAATTATCTTTCTTTCCTTCGAGGCTGCAACTTAGCTGGACAAAACTTCTGGGCGTAA
Organism: Apaloderma vittatum; assembly: GCF_000703405.1. Classification (NCBI taxonomy): domain Eukaryota; kingdom Metazoa; phylum Chordata; class Aves; order Trogoniformes; family Trogonidae; genus Apaloderma; species Apaloderma vittatum. The sequence goes on along the minus strand of NW_009731368.1, from coordinate 43,449 downwards.
AAATGATACAGCTATGAAAACTATTTTCGTCTGATTGCATTCTTTTTCAGAAGCCTCCATAAGCAAAAGACAGGGTCCAATTGAAGTGCCCAGAGCAGTTGAGCAAACATCAGTTCAGTGAAAGGAGGAAGTACTTCATTTTCAGAAGGCTCATGTAGCGGCCTGTGAGAGATGGAGATGCTCTTCTAAGTACACAAGGCTGCAAGCATCCGAACACTTTTGCTGAAGAGAGACTTCATAAGAATTGCCTGAACACACTTACACTGAGAACTTCTACGCAGAAACATTTCTTTAGAAAATAATCTTCCTCTAAAAAGAAAAAGAAGTTATCAGTACTCTATTAGAATTGGCAAATATGAACACTTAGAAATAATTACAGAAGTCCACTGAAAGGTGACTGTGTGAGCTAGGGCTGGCCTCTGAGATTGTTTCTGCAGCAATTACTCAGCACTCAATAAAGAAGAGTAATTACTGATAAAACTCCCTCTTCCTAATAACATACACACATATTGTTCTTGCTGAGTTCCAGAATTAAGGGCTTTTCATGGGTCTCTTGACTAACTGCTGTTAGCTGGTACATGTATTTAAGTAGAGGTGATAAGGAGAATGCTTGACAACGGAGTGCAAAGACTGCTTGTCACCATGTATTTCTTCCTGTGCTTCATGTATTCCTTAGTCAGCACCTGTCTTTCATGCTACCAGTTAGAAGAGGGATAATTTTAAAGGGTCCTCATGAAAATACAGAGGCAAAGATTCTTGTTGAGCTTTTCTGTTAAACATGTAGGAAACTTGGATTTATTCTAATGTGTGCTTTACTAAATGCTGAAATTGTTATGCGTGGCTTTTCCATGTGAATAAGAACTGCAGGTACAGTCAGAGAAAGTGCGGAGGTGAAACAGATTTGTGAAAATTAGTTCGAATTGTGGTTACACGTTTGGGATCTCTAAAGTTGAAGGTGGCAAGTGTGCAGGCTAAGATCCAAAGACACACACAGAGATCATGATATTCATAAATTCAGGGTCTAATTTGACATAAAATAAAACACAAGAACAAGACTTACAGACATATATATTTTTGTTGTAGGGTTTCTTAAAACCACCTACTGGCAAAACAGGAATTGTACTATGAAAAAAAAATCATATCTTTACTCATTCCTTTGTTAATGTAGCATCTCTCAACTTTCTCAGATAAGAGTGACATCCACAGGCATTCCTTTGATAAAGGTGACCCCCGGAACTGGGAGACGATCCAACTACAATTTAAAAAAAACTTACTGTAAAAACTACTAACTAAAGACAGAAGTATCTTAAAAAAGAGTAAGGGGAGCCATGAGGTGTCTCTTCTTCACATGAATAAAGTAAGTGTTACACCTATCCCTTAATTCTGTGGTGATCGGAGCCAAGATCCCTGGTGCTGGGCTTGGACTTCCTGACTTTCCACCCTTTCTTCTTTTCCTGTCTCTCTCTCCCTATTTTTTTTATATGTGCAGACTTCATGTTTGTATAAAAAGAAACTTAATACTGATGTTTTATGGATTACATGTGTTAACAAAAGGAGTCTCAAAAGCTCTGTTTTGGGCAGTACCAGCCTACAATAGAAGACTGTTGTTAAACTTGGGCTGAGTATGGAGAACGGCATATAGCGACTTCTGGGATCCAAAAGAAGGTTCCAGAGAGCCATTGCCTTGGAAATCCTGTCCCCAGCAGGATCATCAAGAGCCATCAGCTCTTCTCATCTCCTTCTAGGAGATGGCATTTGCCCACCGAAGGACACAGCTTCCTGTCTGGAAAGAGAAAAGCATGATCATGCATTCCAATTCTAGGTCCATCAAAGGTGTCTCCATTCCTGAGCTAACACAAGGAACACCCAGCTGATACAGAAGCATTTGAGACTGAATGCTGATCAAGCCTATCTACCCTTCTATACTGCTAAGAACTGGTTGCCTATCTCTTACTCTTTAATCTTTATAGCTTGGCATCTGACTTCCTGTTTTAGCCATCACGCCTGTGAGTCAGCAGATCACCAGGGTGAAAGCTGGGAGTACTGCTTACAAGATGGAGAGAATGGATTCTGCAGTGACCCACTTCAGGGCAGGTAGGACTGCATTGGGGAAGTGAGCTGCAGCAGAAAGGGACGAATAAAAGCTCTTTTTTGGGGCTTTTTTGGAGCCAGGATAAGATCTTGCCTAGGCTAGGGGCCATGCCAGGGTAGGTGGACTGCTGAGGGAGCTGGGGCGGAGCCAGCAACACCCACCGTTTATCAGGCTGTAAGTAGGGTTGGAGAGGGCAAAAAAAGCCCGAAGAGCACAAGGCAAACAAACTAATTGTACCTGTCCTGGTCAGGGGGTGCTGCAGCTGTTTGCAGGTCTTTGGGCAGACTGCACTTTAATCAAGGAATGATGGTGGCTACCATCAAGTGATGGAGGAGGAAAACTGTGCTCCCAACACTCAGCCAAATGGATATTGGTATCCAGGCCGCAGGCTGTGAGGAATGTCACAATCTTTCACTGGCAACTGGGGGCAATGCTGACTAGGGCTGCATGAGGTGTGAGTAAGTTGATGACCGGTTCAACTGGGTGGCACAGCTCCAAGATGAAATGATGGAGCTTAGGGAAGAGGTGAGTAGATTGAAAAACAAGGAAGAGGGAGAGGGAGATTGAATATTACCACAAACTGATATCTACAAAAATAGAATAGATGGCAACTCTTAGTGAAGCAGAGTATCTTGTAGCCTCTCATCAGCAAGCTCCCAAGCTTTCTCATAGTAACCCACATGAGCAGGGCCAATGGGAACAGGTCTTTGCCAAAAGAATCAAATGAAACAAAGGGAGCAAGCGCGTTCCTTTAAGAAGCGCACCGCCTATAGTGCCCTTGCAGAATACATAGAGGCTTCTGCAAGAGGAACTGGTTGAGAGTGAGGACAAGGGCTCACGAAGCTCAGAAGAGCCACCAAGGCCAACTCACCTCAGGCTGACCATCAGTACTGACCCTGAAAAGAAAAATCGAAGGGTCATTGTTGTAGGTGACTCCCTGCTGACGGGAACAGAAGACCCAATAAGACCGAACCCACTTCTTAGAGAGGTCTACTGTCTTCCTGGTGCCTGGGTAAAGGACATCGTGAGTAAATTTCCCACCTTTGTGAGTCCTTCAGATTATTCCCTACTTCTGGTCTTTCAGGTGGGAAGTGATAATGTAACAATGAGAGGATCACAAACAAAAGAGATTTCAGGGCCTTAAGGCAACTGCTAAAGGGATCAGCAGCTCAAGTTGTATTTTTCTCCATCCCTCTGACATCAGCGATGGGTGTGGGAATATATACGAAGAGTCAATCAGATGAATTCATGGTTCTAAGCTGATAAAATATGGGATTGATGGATGGACAATTAGATGGATAAAGAACTGGCTTGATGGCAACACCCAAAGAGTGGTTGTCGATAGGTCCGTGTCCAAGTGGAAGACAGTTACAAGTGCAGTCCCTCAAGGATCAGTACTGGGACCAGTCTGGTTTAACATCTTTGTCAGCTACATGGAGAGTCGCACTGAATGTACCTTCAGCAAGTTTGCGGACAGCACCAAGCTGTGTGGGGCAGCTGACATGTTGGAGGGTAGGGATGCCACCCAGAGGGACTTCTACAGGCTGGAGTGGTGGGTCCATGTCAACTTCATGAAGTTCAACAAGACCAAGTGCAAGGTCCTCCATCTGGGTTGGGGCAATCCCAAGCACCGATATAGGCTGGGCAGTGATTGGCTTGAGAGCAGCCCTGAAGAAAAGGACTTGGGGGTGCTGGTGGTTGAGAAGCTCAACATGAGCAGTCAGTGTGGACTCGCAGCCCAGAAAGCCAATTGTATTCTGGGCTGCATCACAAGGTGTGTGACCAGCAAGTCAAGGGAGGTGATTCTCCCCCTCTACTCCACTCCCATGAGGCCCCACCTGGAGTACTGCATCCAGTTCTGGAGCCCACAGTACAAGAAAGTTACGGCTGTGCTGGAGCGTGCAGGACCCTCCCCCCCAAGATCAGGCTGCCCAGAGCCCCATCCAGCCTGGCCTGAAAAACTCCCAGGGATGGGGCTGCCACCCCCTCTCTGGGCACCCGGTGCCAGGGTCTCCCCACCCTCATGGGGAAGAACTTCTTCCTCACGTCCCATCTGAACCAACCCATCTCTGGCTTCAATCCATTCCCTCTAGTGATAGGACTAGAGAGAATGGATTAAAGCTAGAGATGGATCAGTTCAGAATGAATATTAGGAAGAAGTTCTTCACCATGAGGGTGGAGAGACACTGGAACATGTTGCCCAGAGAGGTGGTGGAAGCCCCATCTCTGCAAGTTTTTAAGGCCAGTCTGCCTGGGGCTCTGAGCAGCCTGAACTAGTGGGAGATGTCCCTGTCTGTGGTGGTGGGGTTGGAACTAACTGATCTTTAAGGTCACTTCCAACCCTGACAATCCTATGATTCTATGATCTTTACTTCTTCTTAGTGATTTGAGCGCGGTGCTGACAATAATGACTGACACCGAGGTCATGGGTTCGATTCCCGCTCGGTCCCCCTGTGTTGCCTGGTCTAGTCGAGAGGTGGCGTCCCTGCTTGTAACAGAGAGGTTGGACTAGATGATCTCTAAGGTCTCTTCCAGCCTGTGCCATTCTATGATTCTATGATAAAGAAGAGTTTATAGTTAAGAAAGAGAAAAAAGAGTCAATGCATAATTTACCAACAGTGCTAGAGTTGTCAAAGATACTTTTCTTTCTCTTTCTTCTTAGGCTTTATCTTCAGTAACTGAACTCAATTTTATGCTTCTATGATTGACTAAAATTTCTTGCTGAAAATCTATATCAACCTCAGAGAAAAATATGTTAGAGAAATAATAAAATAATTCTTGTATATCTCTATTTATGTCCACTCAGTTCTGCAGCTCATGAACACTGGCTGTAGTAGTCTAGCAACTATTTTATTTATTTATCTTTTTAAACCAGAACCTTATTGCTTGCAATTCTCACATTTTAATTTTCAGAAATAAATAGATAATAACATATGTTTAACAAAAGGAAACATCACTTTCATGTTTTGTTTAGAAAGTAATTTTTTATAACTTTAAGAATTCTTGAAAAGAAAGAGAGAGAGAAAGAGAGAAAGAAAGAAAAAGAGAGAAAGAAAGAAAAAGAAAGAGAGAAAGAAAGAAAAAGAAAGAAAGAAAGAAAGAAAGAAAAAGAGAAAGAAAAAGAAAGAAAGAAAGAAAGAAAGAAAAAGAGAAAGAGAAAGAGAAAGAGAAAGAGAGAAACATTGACGCTTACTAGTGCATACCAAAGGCACCTCATTCTTCTTCTTGCCATTTGTGCAACTGTGAGACTGCCTGACTTAATGAACTGGTGACATCTATTCTTGCCTGGTAGAAATGCCTCTAGTCTTGCAGTAATATGTAGTATATCAGCTACAGTCAGTAGTAGTGGTTAGGGCTTTTCCCCTGGCCCTTTAAAAAAAAATTATTTATTTGTTTAAAGTGTATCCTAATGGTCTGTGAGAAATAAAATCTTTGGGAGTATTTTATGAAACTGAACACAACTTCTGAACAGTATGGGCTTAACTAGAAATATTAATAAAGAACCCTCTTCAAGTTAACCTTTTTCATTTAGCTCTTTAAAAGCTTCTTACTAACTTAAAAAGTTTCTCGTTATCTTGAGTTACTAAACTGGGATTTTAATTTACTCATGCCAAGAGAAGTTTGTATGCCTCTGAAGGCCAAAATCTACAACAGTATCTGGTTACGCATTTTAGATAACAGCTTTTTTTTTCTTTATTTATTCCACAGAAAAAATCATTTGGCATCTGTCATTTTGTCTTGAATGTTTTGTAATTACCCAAGTGTTGTTTAAAATAGGATACTGGTTATTAATTTCTCTTTGAATGCTATTTATTCTTAAAAAAATTGCAAAGGAAACTGAAATAAGCACTTTTATTTCCAGGTACATTCTTGCACTAAAATAAAATAAGAAAACACTGCATAATGCTTTTTTTTACATTGGCTTGGTTTATTTCTTTTAATATCAGTAAACACAGGGAAAGATAAGAAGTGGATTTAATGTAAAGTCAAATAGCTTTTATGAAGAAGAGTTCATTAGTTATGGTCAGTTTTACAGAAATAGCAATGAAATATAATTTAAACTTTAAAGAACATTTGCAGTTAAATCTTTCTAAGTACTTGTATAATAAAAAATTTTAATTAATTTTTTTTTTAATTATTGAAATAGTTAAATTATGACACGAGTACAAAAGGAGAGTTGAGGTTATTAATTTTAGTCCTTCAAAGAAGATGTGAAGAACTGTGTCAAGAATAGTCGGGGATTTTGCATTTTCTTATGTTGTGCATGTGAATCCTCACTCTTCATTTCTGCTGAATTCAACTACTGGTGTTACATGCATCTAAAGCAAAGTTTACTTGGTGCTGTTTATTCAGGTTGTACATCAGTTTGCTGTGTATGGAGAGGGAAGCAGAGACGGGGATACGTCCTTTTGTTACCTTCTAGGTGGTGAAGTAGGCTTTGTCTCTCAAAAGCCAGAGTCAAATGATGGAACAAGTGTATGTTAGACTTGGGAACTGACAGACATTCCTAAATTGAGTTAATTGCACAAATACAAAAAAAAAGTGGATGCTTTTAGATTTGTCTCACTTGTCATCTGCTTACTACAAGTGAAAAAGGCACTACCTCTCCATAATTAGTGGGGAGAAATAGCCTGGCTTAGTACAGTATTAATCCAATCTATATTAAATATCTCCTCTGAGATAAGACAAATTTTGCCTTGAAAGTGCTGATTATTTCATTATGTGGCTATATAGGATGACCCATTCATATGTAGATACAAACATTTCAGATGTTTAAATCTGATGAAAATATTTGTCTTATCCTTGATACCATGGGAGATTTGTATCCAATAGCAAAAATACATTAATTGTTATTCTAGACCTGTATTGCATCATAGAATCTTAGAATCCTATCAGCTGGAAGAGATCTAGAAGATCATTGAGTCCATCCTTTGTTCCAGCCCTATCAACCTACTAAACAATTCCCTCCAATACAACATCCACCCGTCTCTCAAACACCTCCAGAGACCGGGACTCAACTACCTCCCTGGGCAGCCTGTTCCAATGCCTGACAACCCTCTCAGTAAAGAAATTCTTCCTAATATCTAACCTGAACCTCCCCTGGCACAATTTAAATCCTTTTCCCCTCATCCTATCACTCTCCATCAGGGAGAATAGACAAACCTCCTCTACAACCTCCCTTCAGGTAGTTATAAAGAACAATGAGGTCTCTCCTCAATCTCCTCCAAGCTGAACAGCCCCAGATTCCTCAGTCTTTCCTCACAAGACTTGTGTTCTAAGCCCTTTAGCAGCTTTGTAGCCCGCCTCTGTACCCTCTCCAGCACCTCAATGTCCCTCTTGTAGTGAGGGGCCCAAAACTGGACACAGTACTTGAGGT
>NW_009731368.1:0-35891 GCF_000703405.1 Apaloderma vittatum | reverse complement strand
TTGGCCACCTGGGCACACTGCTGGCTCATGTTCAGCCGGCCATCTATTAACACTCCCAAACCCCTCTCTGCCTGGCAGATATCCGGCCACTCCTCCCCACGCCTGTAGCGCTGCTGGAGGTTGTTGTGGCTGAAGTGCAGGACCTGGCATTTGACCTTATTGAATTCCATGATGTTGGCTTTGGCACAGTGATCCAGCCTATTTAGAGGCCTCTGCAGAACTTCCCTACCCTCAAGCAGATCTACACTTTCACCCAGCTTGGTGTCATCTGCAAACTTACTGAGGGTCCACTCCATCCCCTTGTCCAAATCATTGATGGAGATGTTAAACAAGAGCAGCCTCAGTACTGAGCCCTGGGGGACACCACTCGTGACCGGCCACCAACTAGATTTAACTCCATTGACCACAACTCTTTGGATTCAGCCATCTAACCAGTTTTTCACCCAGCAAAGCCTATGCCCATCCAAGCAAAGAGCAGTCAATTTCTCTAGGAGAATGCTGTGGACAAGTGTCGAATGCCTTACTAAAGTCAAGGTAGACAACATCCACAGCCTTTCCTTCATAGAGGAAATGGGTCACCCCATCATAGAAGGAGATCAGGTTTGTTAAACAGGACCTGCCCTTCACAAACCCATGCTGACTGGGTCTGATCACCTGGTTGTCCTGCATGTGTTGCATAATGGAACTCAGGATGATCTGCTCCATCAGCTTCCCTGGAACTGAAGCCAAACTGACAGGCCTGTAATTTCCCAAGTCATCCTTCCTTCCCTTCTTATGGATGGGTGTTATGTTTGCTGACTTCCAATCAGCTGGGACCTCTCCAGTCAGCCAGGACTGCTGATAAATGATGGAGAGAAATTCCCATTGCTAGTAACTAGCTGTACTGGGTCTGTCTAGGCTGGAGTAAATTTTATTTGTAGTAGCTTGTATGGTGCTGTGCTTTGGATTTGTGATGAAAACAATATTAATAACGCACTGACGTTTTAGCTGTTGCTGAGCAGTCCTTACACTGTGTCAAGGCCTCCGCTGTTTCTCATGCTGCCCCAACAGCAAGTAGACTGGGGATACGGAAAACACTGGGAGGGGACACAGCTGTGACAGCGGACCCAACCTGACCAAAATCATATTTCATACCCTCAGTAAATTTGCAGATGACACTAAATTAAGTGGGAGTGTTGATCTCCTCAAGGGTAGGAAAGCTCTGCAAAGGGATCTGGAAAGGCCGGATCAATGGGCTGAGATCAGTTTTGTGAGGTTCAACATAGTCAGTTCCTGGATCCTGCATTTCAGTCACAACAACTCCAAGATGCACTACAGGCTTGGGGAAGAGTGGCTGGAAAGGTGCCTGGCAGAAAAGGATCTGGGGGTGCTCGCTGACAGCTGGCTGAGCATGAGCCAGCAGTGTGCCCAGATGACCAAGAATGCCGACAACATCCTGACCTCTATCAAAAATAATGTGTTCAGGAAGAGCAGGGGAGCAATCATGCCCCTGTACACTCAGCACTAGTGAGGCCACAGATTGAGTACTGTGTTCGATTTTGGACAGTGCAGTACAAGATATCAGGTTTCTGGAGTAGGTCCAAAGAAGGGGAACAAAGCTGGTGAGGGGTCTGTAGAGCATATCTTATGAGGATCTGCTATCGGAACTTCTGGAGAAGAGAAGGCTGGGATGAGACCATATCGCTCTCTTCAGCTAGTTGAAAGGTGATTGTAGTGAGGGGATCTTGGTCTATTCTCCCATGTTACTAGTGATAGGATGAGAGGAAATGAATGGTCTCAAGTTGCACTAGGGGAGGTTTAGATCAGATATTAGGAAAAAAAAAATAACTGAAAGGGTGGTGAAAACACTGGAACAGGCTGCCTAGGGAAATGGTAGAGTTGCCATACCTGGAGGTGTTCAAAAAACATGCAGGCGTGGCACTTTGGGACATGGTTTGAAGGTCATGGTGATGTTGGACTGATGGTTGGATTTGATCTTAGAGACCTTTTCCAACCTTTATGATTCTGTGATTCCACATCCAGGTTTGCCTGGCTCATTTCAGTGGCAGGGGGGCTTCTGCAAGAAGCTGCTAGAAGCTTCCCAAGTTTGATAGAGCCAATCCCAGCCGGCTCCAAAGAGGGACCCGCTGCTGCACCAAGGCTGAGCCTATTAGTAAAGGGATAGGAGAGGAACACCTCTGTGAAAACATATTTAAGAAACGGGGGAAAAGAACTGCATCACACAAGAGCTGGCACAGAGATGGAGGAGTGAGAATATGTGAAGACACCAATTTCAGTGAAGAAGGAGGTGCGGAGGAGCAGAGAGTCCCCTGGGTTATGGTGAAGACCATGGTGAAGCAGATTGTCCCCCGGCTGCCCATGGGCGGGGCGTATATGTCCACCGTGGGGCAGAAGGTGAGAGAGCCGCTGTGTGGGCACCTGGCTGCTGGCCAGGGTCAAACCATAACAAACTGTCACGTATTTGAGTCTGGTGGGATTTTCAGAAGATGGGGGAAAACTTTGGGGGGTGACTCCTGTGAAACTTCAAGAGCCTACCCCACCCGCAGGGTAGGAGTTGGACCCACCTCTGGCAAGGGCCAGGTCAATTAGTGCCTCTGCAATCAAGGTATTAAAGAGGTGACCCCAGTGTTCTCTTTCTCATTTGGTTTCATCTTGACTTGATCTGTCCTGTCTTTTATGTTGGGGAGATTTTTCTGCTGATGAGAAAACAAAGGAACACACTCTTGAGAAGAAAAGAGGAGGGAGAAGAGTGCTGGAGTAGAGAGAGGAGGAGAAGGGTGCCAGAACAGGACCTTACTCTGGAGTCTTGTGATGAGTGAGATGGCAGGAAGATGATTGCCTGAGATCTGAGGGGATGGATGGCGGCGAGAAGGTCCAGGATGCAGCTTTACATGAAGAGCCACGTGTGAGAGTGGAGAGTGGCCGAGCATCAGCAGAGGATGTGCCCAAAGTGAACTGTGGCCATGATTGGGATGGACTCAAGAGGAGGAAGAGGACTGTCTCCTGTGAGATGAACGTGAAGGAAAGACTACAAGGAGCCCTTTTTCTCAAGAAGGTGGAACTGCTATGGAGGATAAGTATTGGCCAGGTGGACTGCACCTCCCACCTCCTGCCTCCTCTTGCTCTGATGGGCAGGAGGATGTAGCCGGGAAGATGGGAGACGTGTGTGGAAAAATTGTATTTAAGATAGCATAGTGTTTATTGATATATTCCTCTCATTATCCTACTTTGTAAATGGTGGTGGTAGATTAAGTCTGTTTTGTTTTTTTTCTCTCCAAGTCTCTCTGGTTTTTTACCTGTCATTTTAAGTGGTACCATCCCTGTGCCTAATCTCATGCCTTGAGCCTTTTTAGTTGAATTTTCTCCCTTCAGATTACTATTTGAGGTAGGGGTGGGAGGAAGGAGTGAATGAGCAACCTCATTGTTCTTTGTTGTTGGACTGGGCAGTCAGCTTGAGCCACAACAGTATCATGTCATGCCCCGTAATAAAACCTCAGGGGAAGGAGAAGGAAGGGTGGACATTCAGAGTTATGAAGATTGCCTTCCCAGGTGACATATATATGATGAAGCCCTGCTTTCGTGGAGATGGCTGAACAGCTACCTGCCAATGGGAAATGGTGAATTTCTTGTTTTGCTTTGCCTGCCTGCACACTTGTTGAATTTATTTATTCTCAAGTCATGAGGTTTCTCTTTTTCTGCACCCTTTATTCTCCTTTTCTCCTGGAGGAGTAGTTAACTGAGCATTTGGGTTAACTGAGCATCTGGGTAGGTGGTTAGCTGCTGGCTGAGGTCAGGCCATCACACTAGCTGCAAGCTCTGTATTGAATTTGCAAGGTCCTAGGGCTGAGGCCCATTAGGCCTGGTCTGCCCGACTTTCTGAAAAAGAACGTTCTCTCATTTGCTTTACTTCTCTTTATCTTTAATGGTTGAGCTGTAGTTTTACCTGGACAGCAGTAACAAGTAGTTATTTTGTGCAGAATGAGTTATTTATGACTCTAACATAGTGATGCTATGTAGAGATGTGAGAGCAGAGATCTTGAGGTGTGGAGACACAGGATGAGGCCCAGAGGAGTGCAGGTGTGGTGGTGAGATAACAGCTCACCAGTGCTCTATTAAAGAAATACAGATCTGGTGCTGGATGAAACCAATCTTAAGGGAATCAAGGATAACAAAGTAGTGTGTAACATGCCCTAAGTGATATCATACGTAAGAAATGGAGATGTAACATGAAGCTGGACACCAATTAAAAAAAAAAACACAACAAACAAACAAAAAAGAAAGCAATGTGTAAAACCAAAAAAAAACCAGCCCAAGTGAATCTTAGACTGAGGAAAAAGAAACCATCATAACCATAATATTCCTCCATAGCAAAATCTCCCATACTGGCAACTCACTGTAAACCCCCAGCTCCCCACCATGAGAACAAAAACATAGACATTAGGATCTCAAGCACTGGGGGAGGATGTGCATGCCATCAGGAAACCAGTTAGAAACTAAATGTCTATATAACAATTAAACTGCATTAATAGTTTTAGTGGTAATTTTTAAATATAGACATACTCTTTCATGTGCAATAATTGAAATTCTTGGTTTAGACTGCAATTATATCTTGGCTAAGGTTCTAACTATATGAATACTGAATTCCTGGTTTTATATATAAAATGATTCCTGTTTCTGAACAAAATTTTGAGAATAATTTTTTATTTATTTCAAGCTTAGTCAAGGCAAAATACCGTAAGTCACAGATCAAAAATGTATTAATGCTTGAGATTACAAGAAGGCTACATTTATATTTTATTGATGAGGAGAATGATTCCTGTCTTTGAACTCATATTTTTGAGTACTAAGACTGTGTTAGAGTTCTTGCACTCTTATATCATCTCAGTGTTTCTTCTGCTGTTTGAGATCTCTCATGAAAATCTGTAAAGTCTAGAAAGGATCTAAGATTACCTGGAAAAATAAAAAAAATTAGAAAACACGTGACAATTACATGTAAATCAAACAAACATTATTTAAAAAGGAAAAAAAAACCAAATCAACAAATCAGCCAAAAATCTCTACTGTTCTCCACCGAGAACAGCTATATCCAACCAAAAGGTAGTCAGAAGCCACGATGACGTGCTGTCTCATTATAGGTATTTTGAAGCTAGAACACAAAGAAAATACATTCACAGAAAAGTTCTATATTTTAGCTGAAAAGGCTTTAGAAATACATTTAGTCTAAAATCTAAATTGATGTCATGGGCATCTTTTCAACAGTCAGAAATCCAGATCTTTGTTTAACTTTTGCATTTTATCCACACAACATACAGCTGTTGTAATTTTGTCCTACAGTGAGATCAGTTGTCATTTCTGTACAGCTTAGGTACTAAACTTGCACCACAACTGCTGCAGCTTAAACACAGCAGAAGTTCTTTTCCAGTGATACTTCTTAAAAGAAGCATTAAATCAGACCAGGATGAAACAAAGCAAGCAGAGGGAAACAAACGTGAATTCAGTAGGAATTAATTTCACAGGAAGTGGATAGGAACTCTTCTCTCAGTGACAGAAGAGTATCTCACTGAATGTTTTGTAGCAGATCCCCTGTGAAATGTCTCAGTCTGTCGTCTTTGGAAAAAAAAAAAAGAATGCCAGAGGTCTATTGTGCAGTCTGCTTCTACACATGAGGCTCCACTATCCTTTGGACGTTGCCAGTCCCATATTTTATGGCTGCAGCTTGAAATCAATGCATAGACTTCTATACCATTTAAGAATTATAACTTTAGGAAAATATTTTTAAACTGTTTCTCTTGAAATATCAGAATGAGCTGCTATTTGGACAGAACTTGTTTTGATACAGTGGTTCTCTTCTGTATGAGCTGTGGCTTGCACATCAGAAAGACAGAAAGGTCTTTCCAACAGCTCCTCAAAAAATATTTTTCCTCAAGCATCAGAACAACCTGAAAATGAAAGAAGTGAACATGTTATTGATTCTTTAAAAAGGAATTTTAAGTGCTTTTTCCTCCCTGGAGTAGCTTATAGATAGAGAAGAGACTGAAATGAAAGTACAAAAGAAGACATTACAAGTATTTTTAAGGGTCATCTTTTCCGCATGAAAAGCAAAAGCCAGAGCGGTTTGTTTCCTGTTATTCTATTGGGAAAGTGCTATTTTTTTTTTTTCCTCCAATAGACTTATTTACCTGGGGTGTTTTAGTAGTACAATTCTTCTTGGGTTTTTGGTTCAATAATGCAGTTTGCCTGGGCTAGATTTTCTCATGCAGCACTTTTGTAAATTTGCACTAATTTTAGAGGTTTCAGTCTAATAATTTCAGTTCTACAATGGAAATTCCTTTAAAATTACCTCCATTACTCTTTTGCATGCTATGAATTTGCACCTTGGCTGGTTTGTGATTTTTTTTTAAAATAGACCTTTACCTTAATAAACTTCATTTCAGATACTTTTAATCAAATGATTTGAAACTAAGGAATTTGACTAAAGTTTAGAGGTAATTCTCTGTGTTGATCACTTTGAAATAAGTAATACTTGTGAATGAGAGCAATGATGACATCCAGTATTAATGTTTACTTCAGTTTATTATCTAGTATGATACTCTGAATGTCCAAGTGAAAGATCTCAGCAGACAATAGGAGAACAGATACAAGACTTACAGATACTATGAGAACGCTTAATTATGTCTGGTTCTGTCACTTGACACCGCTGGAAAGAGTCTGCCTCTGTACTCTTTTGCACCGCCCCTTCAGGTATTTATGTATATAGATAAGTTTCCCTCTGAATGTTCTCTTCTTCAGGCTGACCACTTCCAGCTTTCTCAGCCTTTCCTCATAGGACACATGCTGCAGCGCCTTAGTCATCTCTGGTGACCCTTTGTTGGACTCTTTCTAATATGACCATGTCTGTCTTGCACTGAGGAGCCCAGAACCAGGCTCAGCACTCCAGGTGTGGTCTCAGCAGTGCTGCGTAGAGGGGAAGGGTCTTCTCCCTCAACCTGCTGGCAATGATACTCTTACAGCAGCCCTGTTAGCTTTCTTTGCAGCAAGGGCACATTATTTACTCATGTTCAAGTTGGTGACCATAAGGACCCCCAGGTCCTTTTCTCACAAGCTGCTTTCCAGCTGTGTTGTTCCTCACCAAGTGCAGGACTTTGCATTTCCCCTTCTTGAGGTTCCTCTCAGCCCTTTTCTCTGACCTTTCAGGGTTACTTCGGGTGGCACAACTCTCTGGCATATCAGTTACCCCTCCCAGTTCGATATCATCAGCAAACTTCCTGAGGATGCACTCTGCCCTATCATCCAGATCACCAACGAAGATATCAAAGAGAATCAGATCCAGTATTGACATCAGTAGTTACTGTCCTCCAACTAGGCTTTGTGCCACTGACCACACCACCCTCTGGACCTGTGTTAGGGCATACACCACACCATCCAGTCTATTAGAACAACTGTTTGTGCAGGGAAAATGATAGAAAATCTTCATGTTAGTTCTGAACTTATGTCATGGAACAGCTAATACACATCAGAGATAATAATCTTCTATTGCTAAAACAATTAATGAGATTAATCCATTTTATTTTACTGACAATTTATTATACTGGGAGCATATACTTTCTTGAAGTTTTCATGAGATTTTATGTGAATCTATATATACACAGTTATTACTCACCTGTACATCATGAAGATATATATTAGAAAGGATTTGTGGATAATATTTAATTAAAGTTTTGGGTTTTTTTTCAGAACTATTCATCATTACTACCATATATCCACCAAAGCCAATATGATTAAATATTTCCTTTGAAATTAAGCAGCACAACTGTTGTTTCACTTAAAACTTCAGGCCCTGCTGTTTCCCCCTGCTATTGGGGGATTAATGCATTCACAGCTAAAATTTCCTTCTCTGGCACAGAAGGAATGTTCATTTCTGATGCTTCTACTTTACAGAAAGAGAGTATGAAACAAATAAGCAAAAAAAAAAAATCATTAACTAAATATGCTCACATACTACAGACTTAATTGCATCAGTCTTATCAGGATAAAAAGATTATATTTTTATAAGAATTATTCTTATCTTTCTCTACCTGAAAAGTGTGTAACCAGGGAACAAAGAAAAAGAAATAAAATTAAAAAAAAATTTTACAAAAAATATTATTTCTTAAAAATTTTTTACTAATATAGTTGGACACAATGACAACAATAAATTACATGGAAATATCTTTCTAACATTCAATCCAACAGATATATATGTGTTTATTTGTGTATGTATTTATTAATTCATACTAATAATCATGGTCACATGGCAATTCAACAAACATTAATTCATCCCAAATTTTTTGACACAAATTTTCCTGTTCTTTTTTTTTTTCTCATAATCAGAGTAAGAAACTGAGATAAGAGGGCACTTTTGTGCCAGATATCCCACAAAAAACATCATCTCACTTGGTGATACTATACAGATCTATGTAAACTGTGGATCTGATATCTGTCTGCTTTGTACAGCATTGCTCTAAGAAATTTTGAGTCATCTGTTGATCTGTTGAATTTATGGAGAAAAATAAACCCCCAGCAGGTATTTATTGGCAATTTTTTTCATTAGATCATAATTTTCTTCTCTGAGGGATAATGTGTTTAAGAGGTTTCTCTTTTCTTTGTTTTGCATTAGATGAGCTTGAGACATGAGCTTCCGTGTTGGAGTCTGACAGTTGGGGGGTTTCTCTCTGTTGGTACTGGACAGTATTTTTTTCAAAATATTTTATTTTATTTTTTAGTTTGGAAACTAATTAGATGTTTTCAGCTCAGTTTTACAGATATTGTGACAGCCAAGAAGAATAACATATCCTATGGAATCTCTTTAAGTGTAAGACTGAAACCACCTCTAGCCAAATTAGCAACCTAATCTCGGCTCTGAAATACCCCATCATAGAATCAAGGAATTGTAGAACTATTTAGGTTGGAAAAGACCTTTAAGATCATCAAGTCCAACCATAAACCTAACACTGCGAAGTTCACCACTAAGCCATGGCCCAAAGTGCCACATTTACACCTCTTAAATACCTCCAGGGATGCTAAAGCTTGTGGTCATTAGCTGTGAAATGTAGACTGCCTGTATTAACCAATGCAGTTCTAAGTCATGTAACTTTATTTTATATTGCACCAGATAAAATCTAGGACTAGAGTCAGAAATTTTCAGAAACACCTTTATCCAGATGAATGGTTAATCTCTCTAACCTTCTCTTACAACCTTGGCTTCAAGTTGGTGGTTTGAAAGAATGAGAATGTTGATTTTACTCTGGTGCTTAGGGTACTCTTTTAGAATTTAGGAGTTGTGGTGATTATCCTTGTCAGCCTGGGATAATCTAAGACTCAGATGTCCAATTTCATGTGAAACTGTTCTTTTTATAAAACAATTTTTGACTGTTTTCAATAAGGGATGAATCCTGAAGATGTTAGGCAAAATTTCACTACATCTTACTTTTCAGATGCTTCTAAAAGTGGGGTGCTTTGGAAATTCTTCAGTGATAAGTGAGTAACAATGAACTTTAGGAAGGGATTAGATGACTTCCTGATCTTTTTACTTATAATTATAACTTAGAACATGTGAATTTAGCTTACAGGTTAGCTATGTCTAACCTTATCGTATAAGGGTGTGGAGTTCTTGACACACTTGCCATTCAGTACTGTGTGAAACTCATATGTGATATGATTATATCATGTGACTATGATACGATTATCTCATATGACTATGATCTGATTATCACATATGAATTTCAGATGGTACCGAAGAGCAATTTTTCTGTCTTGCTATTTCAGAATTTGGTGCAATTTAAGTATTCAGGCTTCCTAGGAAGAAATTAGGTGCACAACTTCTGTTTTTAATATTGTTTCTTTTAATGTCTGATTTGGAAGCTTTTGTCAAGGGCCACAATGTCTGTACAATTTTCTAAAATTGCTAGATGACTAGCTGTCTGTTGAATGAAAAATGAAAACACGCTTTTAATGGAACACCCCACTTCCTAGAATTCTGTGATAAGATCTAGTAAAAACTTCAGTACCTTTGTCACTACCACAATACACCCAGAACAGCACTTATTAATTTGGTAACTGTATGTTGGAGATTGAAATACTTTACTTGTAGAATATTAGAATTCATTGTGAGATCACTTAAGGTTACAATGAATTGAAACTTGTTTTTGACGTTGTTTAGTATGAGTAGCCAGATTTACCGAAGGTGTAAGCCCCAGACTGTGGATTTTTACCTAAGTATTGATGAATTTAGGCTGAAGAAAGGCCTGGAAACCAGTGCTAGTTGAGAAAGATAAGATCAACAGAAACTGCATCCTCAAGATAAGAAGAAGAATGCCCATGTGGAGAAAGAGAAAGGAACCAATGAACAACAAGAAGACTCCAGACTTGGATATTGCTATTGGGCTGAACCATCATGTGAGGGGAGTTGAACTTGGATTGTAAAGGTATAATTGTCCAGAGATTTCTTTGTTTGAGTTCCTTCTTGGAGGCTCCATCTTGACGTCAGATAAATTGACTCTATGGAGGAACCTAGGGTGAAAACTTTTCTTTACAGTCAGTGGCTAAGGCTGGATCCAGCTGCACCTCGACTCGTCTCTATGAGAAGTTTATAAAACAAGAGGATCCAGTCCGAAACTCATGACTCGGCAGGAGGGTCTTCCTGGACTCTTCTATAACAGTGTATTACCTATGTCAGCAAGTTTTATGATAAAGCAGGAACGTAAAATTGGTGAAGTGTTTAATTAAAAGTTACTTAAGTCATTTAATAATAACATCAACTTGAAAGCTATTATGCAGGATTTCTTAATCTAGAAATGTAGCAACTTCTGTACACGCCATTTACTTGCCTACTACATATGGACTTTCTAGCATGACTACTGTTTACTTACTTTGTTTAAAAAGCACCTCTACAAATTTGGCTTAGCTAAACCTCTGAGTAGCTCAGCTATTGGCATTTAGACTGCAATGTCTAAATATTAATTGAAAGAAACAACGGTTGTAGCCTTCCCCTTTTAATTTCTGTACCCTGAGGATGTGGGGCTAAAACAAAAACATGATAAAATAGTCCCCAGAAAGCACTGCTAAGCCTCTTGATTTATTATTCTTTTCTATAGTATTCTTTGGCCAAAGAATGGAAATTGAATGCATAAGGTCCTTTCATGTTGTAAATGTGTGGTTCTGGGGAAAGATTTCTTAAGATTTTTAAAGATTTCTTGATTTCTTAAGTCTATAAACATTCCTGGACACTTCTACAGAGTTACTTCATTCACATCTCATTCAGATTCAGTCGATCTCTCAAATCTAAACTCGAGTTAGTAATATCTTAGGCTATTAAAATAATACTTTCTTAAAATTTCAGTAGTGTTGCCTTATGCATATTTTCTGTTCAGCTTCACTCTGAAACAAAGAAACAGGATGAAGAATATCGAATGGTTTAACAGACTACATCGATGCATTTAAACTGTGACAATAAACACGCTACACCTGATAAGGGAGAATCCCAGAAGCGTGGATGGAACATAAGAGTTTAAAAATTTTGCTTGAAGGTTAGATTTCTAGGGACTAAAGCTAGAGCAGTACTTTTGTGTTGGATCATCCTCTAAATTATAAGCAACGTAGAGACAGAATGTTACTCACCAGGTTATAATAGTGAGACTGAATTATACAATTGTAATTTTCATAAGATGATAAAAAAATAAAACAGTAAACTTGTATAATTATTAAATTGTAAGATTTTCTGGATAATATTTTTTCTCCAAATTGAAATATATGTTGTACATGTTACCGATAAGTTGCATACAAATACGTAACATCCAGTTATTGATACCTAAACTTATTTTCTACTTCATGTTAATTTGAATGAATAAGGTAAAAAATCCACGAGTCTTAAAAATACTATTGTGTAAAAAATACTGTGCATTGATTCTACCTGTTACAAATAAATGTTCCTTTGACTGCTCTGTGCTCTTAACAATTCCACCACTAAAGTGATGGAAAGGTTTTGAACCAGCAAGTTGATCTGATGATAAATCAGGTTAGGAGGCTCCATGAACTTTCCATTCTCAGGATCCCCTTGAAGTTTTAGTTAATTTGATTAATAAATAAACTCTCTGGTACTTGACTCTTTCAGTGTTCTTGTTCCATTACACTATAACTGT
Source organism: Apaloderma vittatum (assembly GCF_000703405.1). Taxonomy (NCBI): domain Eukaryota; kingdom Metazoa; phylum Chordata; class Aves; order Trogoniformes; family Trogonidae; genus Apaloderma; species Apaloderma vittatum. The sequence continues at coordinate 23,715 of NW_009731368.1, read as the reverse complement.
GACTCTTCTTATGTTTTGTTTTCGGTCTTTCATTACAGATCTAAAGGCTTTTTCACAGAATTACGAAGTGACCCATCATGGTTTCACACATGGACAACCATTTGAAAATGGACCCTAGGACCTAGCTGTTCTTCTCTATTTCTTTCATACTATGACTTGATAAGTTTCTTGCTTATAATCCCAAACATATTTAGCAAATTTTCCAGGATATACAAGGCCGAATGAGACTAGTCCAAAAACTTCACAGAACTGAAACATATGCAGGCATATTATTATTTAGTCCTATGTTAGAATGCCTGAGAAAGTTCTTCAACTGAAAAAAATCACATTGTGATTCTCTTTATTTACCACTCTTGACTTATATAGGCCTGTGAAATTCAGTAAGTGTATTTAAAAATAGGAATACATATGGATCTGTATGCTGTTGCTACTTCTCAAGGTCCACTTCAATTTATTCTGTTATAACTGAAACAAATATCTGATCACAGTGAAGATACAGCTTTCTACTTAACATTTTCTGCATAAAATTATAGCCAACCTGAAACAGTCAGAATTTGAGGTTGGTATAGCTTTTGTCTGCATAGCTGCATTTAAAAGAAACCATGTTACAGACATATAGGGAAAACACAGTACAAGCAGAAGTCATGCAAAACATTGGTAGACTAAATCACTGAAGCTTCTATTTGCTCCCACATGAAGTCATTGCCATGTCATTTGCTATCTTAAGCCACTGAAAAGCAGAGACTCTTCTATATTATAAACAAATGTGAAAAGATTAATAAGCAAATTATCTAAGTGAGGGTAGCCCTGAGGATGCTAATGCAAAGTTGTGTTTAAAAATTCCCACTCTGAAAAACATTTAGTTGGTATTTATATCAAAAAAAGAGCTCTTTGAAGAGTCACATAAATATTCAACTGATTAAAATACAAAATATCTTTGAAGGAACTATTCATAACAGGAATTTAAGACATCCTGAGTTTATTGTTGGGTTGGTTTTTTTTTAACCAATCTTAACACAGATGTGCTCTTCAGCTTATATGTTTTCTCTGTGAAAACAATAACAATGCTGAAGAAATACATTTAAATTGTCTCAGAAAATTGTGAACATGTTTTGCTCTGATATTATGGGTAAACAAAATAAAAATCAAAACCCAAACTGATTTGATAGGATTTAACTCACCTATTTTTGGATACCTCCATAGCAAATATCTGCTCCTAAGCTAATCATCTTATGCTCATTTTAACAATAGTAAAAGACTGAATATCAACTTTGGAATGAGAAGCACTGAGCCAAATGAGGTATCTAGATACCTGCGTTTCATCGGTGTATTCTCCTTATTATGTCTCCAAACTATCCATGACAAAGAATAAAAATGTCCATACATGGAAAAGGTCTGCAGCGGATGTTTCTGTGCCCACTATGTGAAAAAAGCAGCCTGGAAATGGGAACCAGTATGCCTGGATGTTCAGAGTCCTTAAACTGGCATAGGATAAGGTTGTCCTGATACCCTGTATCAAGTAACCAAACCCTGGGGCATAAACTAGAGACAAAACTGAGTGAATATTCTCTCTGGGAGTTCAATTTATACACAAGGTACTCAAGAAGTCAAAACCAGTGAAAACAAAACACAAAGTGAATGATTTTGTCTACATCCAAGGACTGGGTTGTTAAGAGGTGGTAGAAGTGGTCACCTCTTTTTTTTTTTTTTTTTAAAGTACATGGGGATGGATAAATTATGGCATACATTTCTCTAGCTTATCCACAACCACTGCCCTTCTGGGCTCTTGTAATAAATTGTTTCTGTGGGTATAATCTCTCCTTGTGGTTTCTGCTCAGTTAGCTCACCTCAGTCAGTGAGCTGTGGCCTCTGTGGCATGTTACATCTGCTGTGTGATATTAACCGTGTCACAAATCAAATTTTCAAAGCCTTCAAACAATTTTCCATCACTCATTTTTTTAAATTCCTCATTTATGGGGAATTAAGGGCCTTAGAGGGGCTCTAGGTTTATTGTCTACAATATCATGACAAAATTCTAAATCACTTACAATTATTTAAGCTGTATTTTCTTATTATTTTTTTTCTTTTTTGTTTAAGTGGAGGAACCTAAAAGGACTAGTCACCAAAAATACAGCTCTTAATCACTGTAGTCAATGTCTCCATAAGCACATTGTGCTTGCAACTTTGAAGGAGAGAATGAGAAAAAAAATTATTAGTGTTAAGAAGTTCTCAGAAAAGTCTAATAAAAAAATCATAATATTAAGAGCTATTACAAGTGGCCACCTCTTCCAGCAGCTCCAGGCTTCTGGAGCCCAGGAACCTGAGGTCACTGCCCTGGCTGAGGGAAATGGATCACAGTTTTTCCTTCACAGGTTCAACCAACAACAAATCTAAGCATGTATCCCAGGGACTCATGGACACACACACACAGAGGACACAAACAAGTGCTGAGAGGGCAGAAAACCAATGTGTTTTGACAAATACATTGACTTAAATCCTGCTTGATGTCGAAATTTATCTCAATGGACTGCTTTATCCACAACAAGATTTTCTGAACAGATAGTGTTCAGGAACTGGGAAAAGGTAAATAGCATGGTCTGAATAATAAAGGGAGCCACATAAGTTAAGTAAGTGCCACACGTTTAATTTGTTTCTCAGATTGCTCATATTCTCTTTATGGACCAGAAAGGTGCAGAAAGGGCTTTAACAATTTTTAAGCTCTCCATACTGATTTTTTTTTTTAATGTAGAACTGAATTTTAGCCTAGATATTCTTTTCCCTGGTAACTTAGAAAAAAAAATCTTCTCTTTAAATACTGTTTGGTTTTTGTTTTTTTTTTTTTTGCACATGACTGTTAGCAGTTGGTAACACAGTGATATGCATAAAAGGGAAAATATTTCGTTACTTGCAGTGCACACAGTACACATTTTAAAGAAGGTTCAGAGGAGAGTGCATTTTATGTTGGCTTTTTTTTCCTCTTTATGGAACATTTAGATAAAGACTAAAGACTTTAGCAACTGCTAAAGATTTGTGGCAGCAAAAATTTGCTTTGCAGTTAGGAATGCTCTGGAAGGATAGTTAGGTTGGTGAATGCAAGATAGAGGTAGCTGGATTTTTTTAAGGTAAAACAAAACTAAATGAAGAACCCAGAAGGCTTTTTTCATGGCTGTACATATTCTGTGGAAAGCCTTCCATGCTTGTTATGAAGATGAAATGTCTAAATACAGATAACCTGTTGTGCTAATCTGAGAAAATTTGTGTTTATTCTCATAGGAAATTCTGGCATTTTACATTTGTTTTATTTTCTTTTGTCTGATGACAGGTGATCCAATGTATCAATGGTCGTTCAGCATTTTCAAATAAATATAGTGAGTGTTTTTCAGGAGGGGAACTGATCTGGAGGAAGGGAGAAAGGAGGGATAGGGAAGATGAGATTCTTGTAATGAAATTGTGGTGTTAACGCCAAGAAGTTAAAGGTAAAATGTAACAGTTTGTCACAATTATGCTTCATATTGGCAGGGGTTCTGAACTTTCTGTTTGATAACTAGACATATAAATTTCAGTTCTTAAAGCTTTGCAGCCAATTTAAGGGCTCATTTATTTCCCTGACAGAAAGATATATATGCTGCCTGGCATAGTGGATGTGTGGGGCCAAATCCACCACTTTGTTGCTTGTGTGTCTCGTGGGAAGTAAATAGTAGCAATTTTTCAACAGAGGCATACCCGCAAAAGGTGTTTAGCAAATAAATGAGCGTAAGATGACCTGTGGTGTCCTGAAATTACTAAAATTCATGAATAATAAAATGATCTATAGATTGTTAGCAGAGGGCTATAGCAAAGGCTAATTTGCAGTCACTGAAGCTTTACAGGATAATTTGTAACTTTTGAAAATATAATGACTTCATCAGTTTTTACCTATTTTTTTTATCAATATAATTGTGTGAAAGCTACCTTCAACAAAGATCTCCTGTATAGATAAAATCACCAGCACCTATAGCATCACATTATGAGTACTTAAATGACTTTATCTGAAAATCTTCTTCATTCACTCCTACAGTACAGTAATTATAAAAATGTGTCTTTATCCTGTAGACATATTTTTCATTTTCTTGAATCTTTTTAACATGTGAAACAATTATATATAAAAAAAGAAATACTACAAAGGGAGTACTGCAAATGGAAGAGAGGGGTTTTTTTTTAAAAAAAAAATCTAGTGAACAAACCACAGCTCTGTCGAAATAAATGAAAGAACCCTAAAACAAGATCAAAGAAATGAGAAGAAAAATTAAAAGGCTCAGCACATAATATTATGCAAATTCCATGGCATTTAATCAGGGCTTTGAAAAAAAAGTAAGGGACCCACAAGTTTGAGTCATTGATCATATTTCATTCTATTTCTTTTCATTCAGATTAGTCAACAACACATCCATACTGAAATAACGAAGAAAGGAGGGACTGAAACAACAGTTGTTCTCTCTACCTGAACAACTGATCACTTCATGCAAATATTTTGTTATGTCAATTTCAAACATTTTGGATTCTTTACGATACATAACGGCTTCACATTTGCTGTCTCCAACATACATTACAGTTGGAGTCAGCTTTCCTTTTACTGCAGGAAAACTGAATGTAAGACAATAATCAGGCACAGTTAAGACTCTGAAGACTGGTTACGTTCAGCACTGCAGCAGCATTTTTACCTCTACAGCTTATCACATGTTTTTTCAAAAAAATCACTGTTTTAACTTACCTCAATTCTCTGTTTTATCTGTCTTATATATTTCCTTTACAAATTCAGAAAAACGTACAATCTTCACTCCACCTTGTACATCTCCTTTCTACATATACATGCCCATCTCCTAGTTGTAGGTTGATGGTATCTCACTAATGTCAAATTTTTAAGAGAGAAAAGATCCACCTAGGACTGCTGAAGAAATACTCCCATGCTAGGACTTAGTGGGGACTAACATTTATTAATAACACATCTAAGTATCAGAGGAATATTCCATTTGCAGTAATATGCATTTCTGTCAGGTAATATTTGCACCATGGTCTAGAAAAGCAAAAGTGGAAAATGGGAGTATTCTCTCTGTAATCTCTGCTTTCTTTAAAATGCATTCTTAATTAAGGGAGCTGAATTTTGAAACCATTTTAAAAAGAAAGCTAATTAACATTTTTCTGCCAGTGTAGAGAAATAGTGACATTTGGCAGATACTCGAGAAGTACTTTAAGGGGATATATACAATGAGAATATTAGAGAAAGAAAAAATGCAAATGAAATACAGCAATATCTGGAAAATACAATTTAAAGAAAAAGTATTCAAAGGAGGGAAGAGAAAGATAAATGAAATGAGCAGCTAGTCTGCTTGTTTTACAATTTTAATTGCTTTTTAACCTTTAGAATATATCTGAAAGAAAAAAAAAGTAAAATATATTCATTTATACAGTCTTCTTTGATTTATTTTTTTAAGTAGTTGCTCTCTAACAATGCATGACAAATTTCTCTTTTTAAAATGTTCTTGAGTGGTGACTGAAAACGTATGACTTAATAAGTACCATTCCAAGGAATATTTCTTGCTATTCAGGTTGCAGTTTCGAGGAAAAGAAAATCATTTCTTTGCAGCAATGAGTTTCTCCAGGTAATGGACTTCCTGGATGAGACTTCACATAGGTAATCACGGTGACCTTGCTCTTTCGAAAAGTTGTGCATAATGTTTATTGTAATCAGAGCATATGGACCATCTAATTAGTCCCAGAGCTTCAGAGTTGGTGCTTAAAACCCAGTAAGTGGGAATTGTTCTTTAAAAAGGTCAACATAAATGGAATATCTTGGGGCATTTTATTTTTAGTTTTATTCCCCTTCTCAGGCAGTAAGAAAATGTATCCTTCTGAGGTTTCTTGAGCAGAGTGTTTAGAAGGAGAGTAAATAAATAAATAGATAAATATGTAGGTAGATAAATAAATAAAGACTAGGGATCCTAATCATGCCACCTTTACTAGTTTGCTATTAACCCCTTTTCCACCCTTTCATCTTACCTTGTTCATGCTTCTCCAGGAAATAAAGCTGAAAAATAAAGCAGAAATTTAGTGGTATTTTTACCTTGCACTGTATTCTAATATTTTCTCTATACATTTTTTTTTTGTTTTAATAATTTCTTACAGCATTCTAACTATTTGACATGTTAAAAGTGTCTGTGAATTTGCCAGAAAAGTTCAATCTTTTGCAGGCACTGGAAGCCCATCAGGGTGATACCAGGCAAAGACAGTGCACCTGAAATACCTGCAACCTTGAATACCAGTGACATACAGTGCTGGCTCTGTCTGTTTGGAACCCATAAGGCTGAAAATAAACATATGAGTCCCTGGAACCGACCTTTCAGGTTATACATACATCACTATACTTCTCTGGTTGCATAAAGTGTTTTCTGAATTTATAAGGTTTCTAGATAATTATATTAATCTAAAAATTGCACAGCAAAGCTCATACGCTCTGTAGAAATTAATTTTATCTACCAGGATGAAGGAGAGACTGCTGCAGCACTAAGGCTGTAGAGTTTCTATCATCTTAACACCATGTGAAGTTCACCTACTCATTTAATCTCCTTATCAAAGTCTAAAATAAAATAATCAGCTTAACAGTTGAAGGGCAGTGTAGCACAGACTTAAATACGTGACACATCTATGATCTAAACAATTTGAACTGTTTAATCAGTCACTGAATTTAACCTGAGACCCTGATCTAGGAGTCATTTTTTTTTTATCAGGGATGACAGTATGAATCTCCAGTAGAATTTTATCCAGTGTTATCTCTGTACAGGTGTCCTTAATTGTTTTCTTTACACTAAGCAGACTGTGCACTAACACAGTACTTTCTTTGCACTACAGCAAGAACGCACATGCCAGCACCACAGCTATCCAAAAAGAAATACTTTGTGCCTACTCAGTAACCTTCAGGTGGGGACATGTGTGAACGCCAGCAAACAGACGCATTAGACCTATTAATTCTCTGGTCTGATAATTCTAATAGCCAGCATTCAAGCAAGGGAATTTAATGAGCTTAGTGCAGTAGGAGCAATTTCAGCTATTTTCACATATTTGAGTGCTGTATTTCCTTGTTTCACCTTTTCAGTAAATCTCATTAAAACTACATAGACTCAGTTAACTTTTTCAAGTATCTATCCCTTTACAGAATTATAGGAAATAAGTGAAATTAGTGAAGTGTTCTGAGAATTGCTTGGCACTACCCTTGAACTGAAACTTTTATCAGCTGTATAGTCTGAGCAGAACTCACTGGATCAGACCCTGAAGTGCATTGTTGTTATGCTTAAGGCTATTATATATGTGCTTTATACAGAGATTAATTTAAAAAGTCCTCTTTAACTGATTATTTTAAGCAGAAAGTAACTGAAAATTTAATGCTATTTCTTGAGTACCTGAATGCTCGTGTGTTTTTTTCCAGTCACTTAAGTCTCTGAGAACTAAATACTGAAGCTATAAATGCTAAGATCAGAGCCTGGAAATCTGAGAAAACTTCATAAATTAATTTTTCCAGCATAACTACAGGTCCTTGGAGGATTATTCATTTTACTAGAGCCAAACTAAACTGAATAAATGAAAGATGCTTTAAGAAGATAGCATTTTGTGCAAGCTTCCGCATATAGTCTTTATGCAAATTGAACAAAATAACTCCTATTTAGTATGGTACAACCATCTCTGAGTGACAACCTTTGTCTGAGAAAGTCTAAGGATTTATGTAACAGAAGAGTTGTGTGGATGCAGAAGTTAAATGATGAAACAAAAAACTGTGTAGAGAAATACCAGGATCATTAACCTTTCCTCTTCTCAGAATATAGACACAGATTCATGAAATAAAACAAAAGCAGACATAAATTTTTAATTTTTTCAAGAGATTTTTCTTGAAAATAAATGTTTTTTTCAATTTTGATCCTTCATGACACAAAAGTAAAAAAAAAAACAAAAATAAAAACCACTAGTGTCTATGAATAACACAAGTTGTGAAACTGTCCTAGCAAGAAAGAGTGACTATTGTCTAGCTGGTCCTAAGCCATTAGCTATATTAGCAAACCTGCCAGCACTTCCCATTTATGGGAGGTGTCCACCCATCTTTTGGTTTCAGTGTTACTCTATGAGATCCAGTAGATACATTGCTGGAAAGTCAAGAGGGTGAAGTGGAAGAAACCATGGTGCCATAATAGCCATTGTTATTTAACATGGCCAAAGATCAGTCTCAGAAGCTTGGGACACGAGGAAAAGAGGGTTCCCTGCTTATTCTGTTTGGTGAGATGACAGTAGTGATACACATATGGGAAAACATAGGAAACACACAAAGTTGTGGTTGGTTTTGTTTGTTGGTTGTTTTTTTTTAATTTTACCTTAGTTTTTCAGACATTGCATCACTGCCATGTTTAATATATATTACAGTCATTTGTTTTCTATTTTAACAATAATCTCAGTGTATGTCTGTCCTGGTTTGAGCTAAAAACCACAATTCTGTTCAGGGATTTTCACTTTCCGGTTTAGTCTCTTCTAAAAGGCTGCACTTTCTGAAGTTCACAGCATGTTCTTGCAGACAGTGTGTGCTACTGGCAGTGATAACACCTGATGTTTACAGTTACTGCCTGGGACTGGGATGCAGAAAGGCTCTTGCTGATACTTATTCCTATAGTGACCAAGGCCACTGCTGGCTCTTGTGTGCCACGCTGGGGGTGCCGGGTAGTAAGAGGGGTCACAAGGAAGTAAAAAGTTGCTCCTCTTCGGATAATAGACAGGACAGTTGACCAACGAGAGTATTCCATCCCATATATGTCATATTTAGTATAAATTGAGTGATCACGATAGATTTTTACCCTTCATTCTTTTCGCTTTCCTGCAATGGCCGGTGTCCAGGGAGGACTCCATCTGACCTCCTGCTTTTGATCCGGATCCTGAGTTCCTGAATCCAGCTCCCTGTATCCAGCTCCTGCCGCTGCTGAGCCTGGAGCTTCCGCAGTGCCTCCTGCTCTGCAGCATCAGTGGGGATTGCTGTTGGGGGCGGAGGAGTCGGGTTCGATATTGGGCTTATATGTTGTTGCTTATAGTTTTTTATTCTTATCATTTCACTTTTATTTCCATAATTGTTTCATTAAAGCTGTTCTAGTTTTTCTTTTCTAACCCATAAGTCTCTCTGCCTCATTCTCTTTTCCTTCCTGTTTGGGGGGGAAGAAAGGGTTACAGAGCGTCTGTCCACGTTTAGTGGCTGGTCCAGCCCTAACCCTCAACAATGTCTATACCATAGACATTGAAAGCATGACATTAATATTGCAGAGAAAAGTTTTATATATAATACCCACAGCCCTTATAGCTGCCTTAGGCAGCAAATCTTCCGAAGAATCAGGGTAGATACTTAGATGATTAATTCAAGCTAAACTCCAGGTTAGTTTGTATAACAGCCTAAGACTACCACACTGTTGTGAGTATGAAATGTAAGCATGGTATATTTCATTAGTCACTGGTTTTGAACAGATAAAGAGACTGTCAGGCAGACTAAACTCAAATAAATATTACTTCTGGTATTTTTTCAGGACTATGTAAGTAATCCATTGGATTTAAAAACAAAACAAAACAAAACAACAAAACTACTTTGGATAAATTGTATTATAATTGTAATAAAATATTTATAATTTGATAATTGGGGGAACTCCAATGGTCACTCCTATGGTCACTCCTAATGGTGACTAGCAAGAGTCTTTTAACACATCTTTGGCTGTGTATCTATCTGCAGCAACTAGTTGCCACAAACCCCAAACAAGTGTGGAAAAAAGTATTTCTAAAAAAAGTATTTCTACCAACATAGAGGGTATAGACGTCTCTTGTCAGAATTGACTCCTCTACTGGGAAGTCAGAGTAGCGTTGTGCTTCAGGATCACAGGTTCCTGTTTTGAACCACATAGCACAATTTTGGCTCCATTCACAGGCTGTAGCTCATTATACCATGTAGTCTGTACAAGAGCTTTGAAACAAACAGATCAAGAAATCAGGAGAGGTGTCTAAACAGAAAGACAGTTTTTAATTAAAATGAGAGGAAGCCAGCTTGGCACGACCATGTATTGCAGTTAGAACCACGGTGAGAATCACAGTCTATTTTTGATTTGATGCTGACTGACTCCTCCTATGAACTCAGCCAAATTAATTAGGGCCTAGTTCTGTCAACTTTAGCCACAGTGATTAATTCTTTACTCAGTGAGTAATTCTGTATATTGGAAAGTTCAGAAGTACTCTGAACCTTGCATGAAGACCAGGAGACTGAAGCCACTCCATTTCAGTATGACGTGCATTTCACTGACTTTCCTCACATCACCAAAAATCAACAGAACTGCAATGACAGCTGAAAGAACCAGTCATTTTATTGCTATGTGGTTCCAGATTTTGCTACATCTGTCCAATACTGTTAATACTGGGCTTGGACTTAAGATATTTGCAAATTATGTCATCCTACAGGTTACGTGACTGCAGAGCATAATTTATGTCAGGGAGGTGTCACATTTTGTAGTCTGAGATATGCAAGATTACTGCTGCAGTCCCATGCCTCTAGGTTGTAAGAGACTGTGTTGGTCTTTTGCCTCAACATTGCTGAAACAAAACCACTAAAGACACCACTGCCATAACAATAGAGCGACTGCAAGACTAGAGGTTTCCTCTCACTGTACAGACCTGAACATGAAGTGAATTCTGAGGAACCGAACATATAAAGCGGATTCAGAGAAACTTAACCTACCCTCCATGCATGTGCCCAGACCCGAGGTCAACTTCTTGAGATCCCCAAGTAAGGGTATTGAGCATGCGTACCACCGTTGGTGGCAGTCAGACTTAAGAAAATCAGCTCTGGGAATATGCTAAAAAAGTTGCATAGGAAAACATAAATATGTAATAAGACAACATAATAAAATTGGAAAAAAAGGACTACTTCCTGCTCAATTCTTCTCCAACTCAGTTCTTATCCTCCTTGGCTCTTTTCCTTCACTGCTCTTCCACCTTCATCGCTCCGTGGATGGATTGGACTGCCAGAAACATTCTTCACTCCGACACAAACAGCAGAAAAAAAGCATCTTTCTGTTCATGTATTTGGCTATATGTGTGCGTGTATACATAAATATATGTGTATCTGTGTACACATATGTACCTGGTGGATCCCTCCAGCAGCTGAGCTCACCCAGTCTGCCCATACACCCCAGTCTCTCCAGATACCAGCACCTGGACACATTTGCCCCAGCTGTTGTTACCATGGATACATTGTCTGACTCCAGTTTCTGACATTCGGAATGCCATACACACATGTACATGCAGAAGAGATATCCCTTCACGCGGGAAGGAGTTTGAAGGTAATTTAACAAGAAAGTAAGACAGACTGTGTTGATCTGGTGCAGAACATGACTGAAAACTGTACAGAGCATCAAACGATTTACATGCAAATTTCCCTTTTTATCCGCCTACCACTCTTTTTTCCCCCTGCTTATTCCTCCCCAAATCACTTCGATCTACCCCTCTATCACTTTCCATGCCTTTGATTCCTCCTTTAAACATTCCATGATAAATCTTCCATAATCCTAAATGCTCTTTTGCAACCCATAATATCTTGCAAATCCCCTAGATAGTGACTCTCCCCTAGATAGTGACTCCCTTGCTCTGAGTCTTTAACTTGGGTTCCCATTTGTACTTGTGCTATTGAACTTCTCTGATCTTGTGTAGATGGGTCTATAATGAGCTGGTGACTCCCATGGTGGGTCTTGGTGCAACCCAGCAGCTCTTCCTCCTGCTTCTGTTCCTCTAGGCTCCCTTGTTTGTGTGGAGATGAGCTTTTTAGCAGAAAACCCAATAATTGGTTCCTGAACGTGATTTTCTTCCCTGTGTGGTTGTGGCACTCATTCTTTAAAACCTAGAAATTACAAACTGAGAAGATTGAGAGGAAAAAAAAAAACCCACAAAAAAACCCCCACAGGACAAAAAGATGGAAATGGCATACGTGAGTGAGGAATGCAAACTGCAAATGTAACTGAGGAACCTTGAAAAGTATAATGTACAAGTTTAGAGTAGCCTTGGACATCTCTAACTTTTGTATTTAGCATTTATATAGTCAATAACCTCAATTGACATTGACCTTGGGAACAAAATAGGGCAATATTTTCACTTGGGTGAACTGTTATTGGAGAGTTTCTCTAGTGTATTAGGCACAAACATGCATTCTATCAACATCAAGTACATGCTATCTTTTTCATCAATTTTCTTTTATTTTGTGCTAACATTGTTATTGCAGTCAGTACAGAGGAAAAAAAGATTATTTTGTCTTAGATTCAGCTTCATCTCTGGCATACTATTGAAATCAACTGATTTTGCTATATTTTTTCTTTGCGAGAAAGTCTAGACATTCACTTCACTAACTGCAGTCTGTAATGTTATGAATAAAATATAATGAGTGTACATATCCAGCTGATATGTCAGTGAGAAGGAGCACTGATGGAATGTCCTAACACCCGTGCCTTTTATTGTGTTATAATTCAAAACAAGGAACTGACAGTAGTGGTGCTGACTGACCAAACTGCCACATACATCAGCTGACAGGATTTAAGAGACACCAGGCAAACCAGAAAGATGGTGTCTATTTGGTAGACTGCTACAACAACTAGGTTTGCTCAGCCTGCTCTACCAGAAAGGATAGAAGTTTGTTTTGAGTCCACTGTTAGAACTTATTTCTAGAATACGTTGAAATTGCAACCAAACCTTTTGATTGTTCTCAAGATTTCACTTTAAATTTCCACTTCATTATAGGAATAACTGTTTATGTCCACAGAAATTAGATCCCTTGTGGTTCAGCTACACATGGAAACATTTGAGAAGAAACATTACCTGATCTTTTTCTTCTGAATTTTTTTTTCTGCCCACCACCCTCCCTAAAGCTGAATGAAAGATAAAGGAAATTAGTGCTACTAAACTTATTAGAATTAAGTTAAAAACAGATGCTGTTGAAGGTAAGAAAGAAGATACATGTCTAACTGGGGCAGTTGCCCATGTTTTACTCAAATTGGGTTCACTAACTCCATGTGGCCATGTGCTGACTATATTCATTTAACTTAAGTTTACGTATAAAGTTAACCTGCCACATTAAAGGAAAGTACAACTCAAAGAGAAAATAAATACAGGTTAGTATATAATAAAATGTTTTTTATATCTTGATGTGGGGAGGTAAAAAGAAATATAAAAGTGAAATAAATCAAAAAAAAGGAAGCATGAGGAAGACACTATGATCTTAAAGAAGATATACAGTTATCCAGTATCTATCAAGGTGAAAGTTAATATATATAAAGTAATTGTTACAAATTTGTAGAGACTACACTAGTATTCCAATTTATTTTTTGTATTTTGTTGATGTCCATAGGGACCAGGAAACGACACTTTCATTGTGTGCAGCCTTATACTCTGAAGCTGTCTCCCCAACAACTGTAAAATAGAATGGTATTCGTTATTTTCATCTGAATGAACTTTATACTCATGGGAATGTTGTCAGCATGGGCTCTTTTTTTTCCCTGATTTTAAGACTGATAACTGACCATTTGTTTTCTACAGCAACTTCAATATCTCCACAAAAGTAATTACATACCTTTACATCTCCAAGAAAACTCTATTACAGATTTTACCTTAGTGCAGCCAAGTCAGAAACAATCAAAAATAGGAATACTAGCACACTTAAGGGTCCTTTACCTAATTATAAGCCATTAGAATTTGAAAACATATTCAGGTAGTTTTTAACACATTGGATATTGGAAAAGAAGAACTTGGAGTGAGAGAATTGAATAGAAACCATGCAATTCATAGAAAACTGTGAGGGGCAGAACAAGTGTCAGACAGCTAGAAAACTAGATATTTGGAAATTATAAGCATGGGAAATTAAAAATGAAATTATATCCATTTGCCCTGGTTTGAGCTAAACAGAACTAATTCTGTTCAGTGATTTTATTTTTTCAGCTCAGTTTCTTCTAAGAGACTTTCTGAAGTTAGCAGCATGTTTCTGCAGACAGTGTCTGCGACTAGCAGCAATAACGCCTGATATTTATAGTCAATACCAAGGACTGATATGCAGAAAGATTCTTGCTTATACTTACTCATATAATAACCAAAGCCAGTGCTAGAACTTGTGTGCGACACTGAGGGTGCTGGTAAGTGAAAGGTTGCATCTCTAAGGATTAATGGGGACCATAATTGAGAAAGAAGAATATTCCATTCTGTATATGCCATTCTCAGCATAAAGCTGAGGGATCACAGGGATTGAGCAGACTTGTTCTTTTTGTTGTTTGGCTCAAATGGCTGGCATCTGAAGGGGACTCCATCTGTTCTTCTGCTTTTGATCCTCATCATGAGTGTCTGAATCCAGCTCTTGTGTCCAGTTCCCCTTTACTGCTGAGCCTGCGACTTCCTCAGTGCTGCCTGGTCTGCAGCGTCAGTGATGATTGCTGTCAGGAGGGAGTCAGGTTCAGTACTGATTTTATATGTATCTGCATATTGTTCAGTATTTTCATTACTTCCTTATTACTACTATTATTGTTTTATTAAAGCTGTTTTAATTTTCTATTTTGTAAGCCCCTCTGCCTCATTCCCTTTATCTTCGCATTTGGGGAGGGAGAGATATTAGAGAACATCTATCAGTATTTACCGGCTGGCCCAGCTCTAACTCTGGACACTCTTACATGAAAAAAATATTTTTACAATGCACCCATATACCTTATTCCTTCCAGGAGATATTTTTTTATCTTTGACCTATGTTATTTTGACCAGACAAGGATTTGTTTTGCTTATTCTGAAGAACTTTCATGTTTCCCATTGTTCTCTTTTGTCTCTAATTGTTGCTTTATGTGCACAATATGTATATCAGTTTTATATTACCTAATGATTTACCTATCCCAAAGCTAGATACAAGAGGTGTCATGGACCTGATACCATTTTCAGGCCATCACAGTTTCTCAAACTTACTAAAGTTACATGGTTCCTGGCTTTTTAATGATGATACATATATCAGTCATGAACCTTTTCCTAAGCACTAAAGAGAAAAGCAAAAAAAAAAAGTAACTCTGTGATTTCCTTACATATCAAAGAAGTAGAATATTTGGATAAACAACTGTTCCGTATCAAAGTTAACTTTATTAATCCTCTCTTTAGACACTTGCCTCCTAATCTTTAAATTTTGAGTACTGCTTCTCCAGGATCATTCTTCTTTTACTCTGTCATCTCTTCAAGAACCCTCTCTACTCTTTTTCCTGTCCTTGGTTGACCTCTTTTTATTTATTTCTCTTCTTTTATTTTTTTCAAATTACTACTCATAAGCATATCTATGAGGAAAAAACAGTTAAAAATCTTACTGTTGCTATTGCCACCATATGAGAGAAAAGAAGAGTGAAAAATATTTTTTCTTTCACTTTATCTGCTACTCCTCATATTATTAGGATTTAGTATAGTCTACCACCATCTACTCAAGCAATACTTAGAACAGTGTTTTTCTTTTCTAGTTCAAAAAAATGAAAATAAAGGCAAAAAATCATAACAAAATTGCTCAGTAGGAGCCTAGCAGGATTCTGGTTAAATGTTCGCTCCCAGTTTGTGAGGGGTTTCCAGATGCTGGGAGTTCTTATTTGCTTACGTTATTTCTGGAGGCCAAGAGATTATGTTCATGGACATTGTTTCCCTCTATCCTTCGTATCGTTGTAAAATCTGACAGGAGCTGCAGTAATTAGTGATTTTCTGTTCTTGGGTTCTCACTCCCTAATCAGTTCACACATAGCAAAATCTGCTCAAGCAGAGGGATGGACTCCATCAATAAATTAACAGCAAGGGTTCCGAGACCTCAGAAATTCTGGACTCGCCTTGAGGCAGGAGTTTCTGTTGGTTATAGAACTACGATCTGTCCCAACAACCTATATTTTAGCAACAACAACACAGTCTGTCCTACTTTTTCAGTCATTAGGGTAGAAAAAAATTCTGTGGAGAACTTAGGAAAAAATAAAAATCTGTTTAAATGTGTCTGTAACCATATGGTACTAATCCCTTCTTACACTAAACTTTTCAGATCTCTGCTTTAGGAAACTGATTGAAATAGTGTGCTGTGATTTAGCTGGCATGGGATTTTTGAAGTTGGCTCTGTGATTTGGGAGCATACAATTAGCAGAGTAAATTATTCGTATTAATACAAAATAGAAGCTGCAAAAGACTTCTGTTCCTAAAATGCACAGTGCTTTTGAAAATTCTCATTAAAGACAGACATTAAAAGAAGGGGAGGAGGGCTTAATGTCTTGTTAACACAAGCTTTGGTAAATTGAAAAATCTACTCTTAAGAGAGACACAAAGAAAGACGAGAGTTTTAGCTCTTAATAACTAATTTCACTTAAATCATTGATATTATAATAGTAAAAGGCATTTGTTTTAAAAACTCTTTCCATTTCCTCTCCTGATTTCTATCATTCTGTTTATTAAAGCCTACACAATTCTCTTTTTTATACCAAAAAATGTGGGGCACTGGAGCATCATTCCGAGCATCATTTTTTTAGATGAAGAGTCTCTTGTTGACATCACACCGTGCATGCACAGAGCCCTGCAGAATTTTCATCATAGTCAGTTGTCTTGTTGCCCGGTTATGTCACTTTAGAAGTGGTTAACCACAGAAGATATTAGGAAATAATTGGGCCTGCTTGAAAAGGAATAGTTTTGGAAAGGATTCCGTCTTATTCCTTTCAGATCTTGCCTGTGGTTGTTTTTTTTTTTTTTTCACAAAGCAAGATCCTTCCTCAGATCCTAAACAGTCAGAAAAAGCCTGATAATACTTGGGTGTAGATTGGCTTTATACCAGAGAGTAGACAGGATCTAATCCTCACATTTGGGTGATAAAGCTGCAAGAAGACTAACAGAGGAGGAAGAGACTGATCAGGCATTCAGCACTTGTTATCTGCCTCACTGGCATCTTTAGAGGCCTTATCTGAGCACACCGAAGTAATAGCAATTCCAAAGCTCTTCTGCTCACACTGTCACTGCATTGGTCATCTGCTATTAAGCTTTCCAGCATCTGTTATTATTAGTGGATGGGGTATTCATGAGACTTGGTGAGAGCATATTATTGTCCTTACTAAGCTCAGCTTTAACCATGCAGTTTCTCAGTTCAAAATGAGAAAAAGTCCTAGAATTTAGTGTCTGAGCCCTTTGAAATTGCCTTCCATATAAACTAAAGTACACTGTTCCAGGATAAAGTGATTCTGAGGATCTCAGACATTATGCATGGGGTCTCTGCTTTCTTGAATACCTATAGAAATTTTATAACCTCCTGTCAGGTCTGCCATTGGAATAATCAAGAATTCTCATTCAGAAAGATTTTTTTGTCCTTAGTGACTGCAGTGCATTAGTTTCAAGGTCACCAGTTCTTTCTCATCCAGTTCTGTATTTGATGCTCTCTATTCTGATTTTGGAATCGAATTAGAAAGAGGGAAATTAAAAGAAAATAATTCTGTCCTATGATTACATTATTTACCACAGAAATAAATTCAAGTTTAGATTCTTTTTTTCTCATGTGTAACTGTTGACTCTGCTTCATTCAGCCCTCAGAGACCAGTAGACAAGTTCTAGAGTGTTCCAGGTATTTTCACCACTAAATAATACATTAGACTTATCTGCATCTTATTTAGATATCCCACTCCAGCCCCAAAAAGCATTAAACCTACAAGTGATTTTTACAATTGAGGTAACAGAAAAACATTCATGAAACCATTAAACTCTAATTAGGAGTAAGTAATAATTGATGCAGAACTAGAGAATTTTCATACACACTAACCCTTTAGAAAAATTAGCAAGATGTCACAAAAAAATATTATTTTACACTGAAGAAAAATAGATGCAGTGATACAGAAGAAAACAATGACTTTGAGGAGGAATGTTTATCTGCTTTTAATTCAGAGCAAAGAAAGAATAAATGCATATTAGATAACATGGCAAGAAACAAAAAAAAACATTTCAGAGAGAAAAGAAATAAAAAGAAGATAGGTCACTTAATAAATGAGCTGAAGTTAAGGCTGGATAAAAAAATGGCCTCGATGTTGATCTTTTTTTCTTTTCCTTAAATAATCTATCTTCTGCAGGAAAACTAAAAGAGAAATATTGATGTGATTAGGAATACCACAAAGATTCATTGCAATGAAGACTGGAGATATGAGTATAGGCAGCACTTTGGAAAGATTAACATAGAAACACCAATCTGCTTGAAAAGAATCATGAAACAGATTTGAGAAGGAACCCACTATTTACAGTTTCCATTTCAGTGCCTGGATATTTAACAGACTATGACCCTGTCAAAGCAGTTATGTGAATAACCAAGTATCTCGCTATTCAGCATACAGGTGCCACAACAACATCAACTGCCTCTGATCACTGAACTCTAAAAAGATGAACAGTTGACGTTAACAAAAAAAAAATGACACTTTAGCTATGTTTAAAAATCTGGCCTTTGCTAATAATCTGAAGTTTATGAATTATGAATTAATACCTTTGGCAAGCATTTCAACCTAAAAACTAGATGATGGCGAGACAATAAATAAAACATTTAAAATTTTACAAGGCATATGTTTAAACGTTAGATTGAAAACCTTGATTCTCTCTCTCATACGTGGCCAGCAAGTTTTGAAAACAAATAAGTTTTTATAACAGAGAAGTCCAAAGTTATGCGGACAGATATCCTAATGTTCTTGAATACCACTGACAACTTAGAAGCCAAAGTCAGGAGTTGCAAACAAAGATGGAAATATCTAAGCAGTCTGAGAAAGCCTTAATAGCACTTGTTCACTCTAATATTATAAAGCCAACAAAAAGCATTATATATTGAGGTCTGTTCAGTGCATATATTCAGAAACACAGTTTCTGAACTGTACCAGATCTATCCTTTCACTCATTCTTTTAATGCTACATTCAGTTCTTAAGTATACATAATCATCATGCAAGTATGTACACCTATACCCATGCCTGTGCCCGTATGCAAATACAAACATTTTTTACTCCTACTTATTGACAAATAACACTACTTCACAAATATTCTTGCAAGTAGAGAAAGGGTAACAGAATGAATTCCTCAGATGCTGGGGTTGATGTTGACTTTCAAACATTTGGAATTATGAATCTTTACCTCTCCTCAAGATGACTGAAAAAAACACCATACAAAATATTTCCAGTGTCCAGGAAACAACGTCAGAGGATTTATTAGCACAGACATGCACAGCACTAACATGACAGCAGCATTTCCTTTCTAGTGTTTGTTGTTGTCAAGCCAGATCAAACACAGAAAAAAAAAATTGCGTTAAGTGTTCAAGACCGTTTACCTAGATATAGCCAGGTACTTCTGGAGGGTTGTATTTACAGATCTGAGACTGTGCTATGTCCTGAACTACTGGGAATGATGTGATAAACCAAGCCTCCACTTAATAAATTGTTTAATTTAATTTTATTAATTTTTGAATCTCTTGTTGTCAGAGGAAAATGAAGGTAAATTGGAAAGAATTCACACAACAACTGATAATGTTTTTTAGAAGGCTGGATAGACTGATTCCTGAAAGGAGATTAAGTAACTGCAATAAAACTAAATTGCTTCATTAAACAAAAATGAGGGGGCATAATTACAATATTTAAATATTTTTATGGCATTAACACAGAAAACATAAGAATAATATTTCACAGCAAAAGAGATCATGTCTTAAAGAAATAAATTCAAATTTTAAAAAGCTAAAAAAACATAGAAGCTTTAAGGACATCTTCTGTTGCAATAAGGTCTATTAAGCAGTGGAATGTTTTCTAATGATAAAACTTCCATTGCTTGCTAATAACAGGTAGACAAAGAAACTGAATACTGAACAGAATATACTAAACCAATTCAAGGTTCAGTTCTGCCACACTCAGTCATATTGCTAATTTAGTAACAGGCAGATAGACTGGATGACTGTAACAAATTTCAAGTACTTAAATTATTGCCACTTTGGCATTTGGTTATGAGACTATCTAACATTGTGTGGCTATTCATGTATTACAAGAACTCAAAGGGCCTTTCTGGTATTTTTTTCTAGATTTTTGAATTTTTACCATGAAAATCAAGCTTGTTACAGACAATTTTGATCTGAAATGTCTAAAAGAAGATAAGGTGATGTGTTCTATTGCCTTAAATAGACAAAGGGGAAAAAAAAGAATTTATGTTTTAGAGCATGATTAGCAAATACAAAATAAACATATAAGGAAAGCAAAAATCTGAGAATGGGAAGACAAAGAAGTTCATCAGTCTGTTACACAGTATATAATCACTTTTAAATGAAATGAATCTACTGTACTTTTTTTCCAATGGTATATTTTTTCCTATGGTACATTTCCAATGGCGATTTTTTCCCAATGGTATATCTATATTGCAATAGTAACTTTAGCAGAGAACATTATAATTTAAGAATAGAGTATATGAGATGCACTCAAAATTCACTTGAATATGACAGCTGGTGTCAAATTCAGTTTTTAATTTTCAAAATGGAATGCATTACACTGGTTTCTTGTTTACTGCTGCACGTATTTCATAACTGTCTACTTCTGAAGTCCCACATGAAGTGACATGCAACTTCTAAATAGACTAATCCTTACCATGTTATTTACAGTTGTCTCTAAGCAGTTTCCCAACATTTTTCATGATTTGTCCAAAAATGATTATTCTGAGTGACTATTGATGAAAATTCCTGACGCAAAGCTTTTCCGAGAGTATCACTGTATACCATTGTTCCTAGATGCTGTTTTCTAAAAATCTTGTTTTACAGAACATGAGTCTAGAGAATGGAAAACAGAAATGAAGCAATGACGATAAAAATATAATTTTGTTCTCAACCTCTTCTACACCTCAAATATTTTTTGCAGGTCAAGTTTTTTAAATAAGACAAAGGTCAGAAGCTCATTTTCATAGAATCACAGAGTGACTGATGTTGGAATGGACATCTGGAGGTCACCGTGTGGTCCAACTTTCTTTCTCACAAAGGGCCACTGTGGCAGGTATTTCCTCCCCCAAGCTAAGCTGTTGCTAGGCAGATTCCAGGGAATCCGCCTACCTGGGCTAGTCCAGACTTGTCTATGGAACCTGAGCTGGTCAGGACTCGGTTACACCCAGGAAGTTGGCCAGCAGCCAATGAGAAGCCGAGATGGCTATGATTGACCACAGTCATCATTGGCGAGGTTTTAAAAGTGGGCTTTGCAGTGGCCATGTTGGAGTTACCTCATGGCAGTGGCCTAAGGAGGTGTCCCCCTTGGTCTAGGGCATCCCTAGACAAGGTCGACCAGGTGAGCATGGGAACCCCCACCTGGTAAAGGTGCCCCCTGTCAAGGTTAAAAGGGAGAACGGGAATCCCCCCTTTTTATGGTACCTTTGTGAGAACAATCAAGACGAGAACGGGAACCCCCGGCTTGATTGAGGTGAGTGTATGATAATCTGGATTATCATTCTTTTGTCAAGGGCTAGTGCGTGAGCTTGATCTTTGTCTCAACCGATATCGAACCTTTAAATTGGTGGGGAGCTTATATCCTGTAAATAAATTTAAATTTAACTATACGCGTGAATTTATTTTTCGGATATGGGCGCGCTCCTCACCTCCTTCTTTACAGCCACCTATAGCTGCTTGTCCGGGACCATGTCTGATGGCTTTTAAACATCTCAAAGGATGGAGATTCCACAGCCTCCCTGGGGAAATTGTGTCAGTGATCAGTCACACTCACAGCAGAAAAACACCCTCCCTTCAAATATTCTCATACATTTATAAGGTCCTCCTAAACCTTCTCTTCTCCAGGCTAAACAATCCCAAGTGTCTCAGCCTTTCCTCATAGGAGAAATGCTCTGGATTCCTAATCATTTCTGTGGTCCTTGCCAGACCTTGTACAGTATGTCTATGACTATTTCTTTTTTTTTCTTTTCTGAATTAGTCTGTTTCTTCAAGTGACTTTGTATCTTTGAGAGAGCTCACCTCTACAGTAATATCTATAAAAATAAAAGGAACTGCTAGATGAAGAGAGCTTTTGAAAAGAGGGTCTCAACTGCTACTAAAATACTACAACTCATCTATTTTACTCTATATCATATTTCCTTTTTTCTGTTGGTTGTTGTTGTTGTTGTTCCCCCAGTCTGTACTACTGCAGAAAAAAAGTGTATTATGCATACTTTTTATTTGTAAGAATCACACCTGTAAAGCTATTTAATATCATGATTTGGTTAATGAATTATTATTTTTTTTTTATTTAGGAAGTTAGTTCTGCAAGGAAGATAGAAAACGATTGAATCTGTGCATTTGTCAGTTCACCCAAGCAAGGCATAGTCTGCTGTTTTATTGTTCTTGAAGGATATAGTAGTTTTGACCACTGCAGTCTCAGCTTTTAATTTCCTCTGTCAGTAGATGATCACTTTATGTCTATTCTTGTTCTCATGATTGACACTGTCTCATGTTCCCCACATCTTTCTTATCTCATCCATGAAGCAAACATAATGATCATCATTTTTCTCAATCTGTTTGCTTTTTATTTCAGAGGATAAAAGCAATGAATAGTAATATAAACATGATGCCTTTACAGATAAAATAAATATTTCTTCCCAGGTTAACGTTACAAGAAACAAACAAAAAACCACAATTCACTGCAAATGCTATGCAATTGTTTATAAGGCACAATGAGAAACGGTGCAGTTTAATGTGCCTCTGTAATTATGACCAGTCTGCATACTCTGCAGTGAAATTACACAGAATTACAAAATAAATGAAAATAACATTGTCATGATCAAGGGCCACTGAAGACAGAAAGAAGCATTAACTTTTTTGTTTGCTTGTTGCCAGAAAATAAATGTTGAAAAACATACTCCATGACTATAGGAGACAATATAGATGCTTGCCAAGCTTTTAAATGCCCGCTGTTTCATACCTGTACAATTGCAGTCGTAGACATCAGAACTTATTTTCTTTCATATGTAAACTAATAAACAGAAAAGAAGGAGTAGATATTTTTATTATTACAGTTTTTTACTTCTAATATAATTTGTAGCAGTTTGGTTAATATAATTTTTGTTAACCTTTCTAATATCATCCGTTTTATTGTTCATTTCATGCTTTGACACATGTACCTCTCTTTACCACTAGATGGAACTAAAAACCCTTGCAAGTTCTCTTTTCTTCTCTGTTGCACAGATGCATACCAATTTCTTCTTGGTAAAGATCGGAAAGAACAGTCTAGAAGTGGCACTTACCAAGTTAAGGAAGGGTGTGTGAAGCACAGTAATTGCTATTTGGTGCAACACTACCTTTGTTGCTCGAAACTTAAACTGCCCAAAAGAAAAGAATATATTTAAAACTTATTATGAATATTGTACGTTCATAGTAACGGAGGTAAGTACAAAACCAGGTAAAACAAACAAACAAAAAACAGTCAAACATTACAACTTTTTATGCTGTAACTACTCAAACTGAAAGTCAATATTGATTGATTTTTCAGGAGATTATTTTGAGACAATCCAAGTCAAAAGTATGTTCCATTTCAATATAAATGACAGTTAAAGGCATTTTTTTTTCTTTTATTGCATTTGTTTTATTCCGTGTATGTGGTGGGTTTATTTCTTTATATATCTGTAGTGGTTTGACCCTGGCCGGCAGC
>NW_009731367.1:1358-9093 GCF_000703405.1 Apaloderma vittatum | reverse complement strand
TGAAATATAACAAGGGCAAGTGTAGAGTCTTCCAACTGCGAAAGAACTACCCCACGTTGCATGTAGATTAAACTCAAGGGTCCTGTCTTTTATTCTTAAATATACTAAAGGACAGTTTTTGCTCTGTGTTGGCAAATATGTATTAAAATCCACAAAAGCATGATCAATATGGTGCATTAGGAAAAGTGTATCCAGCAAGTCTAAGGAAGTTCTCCTCCCCCTCTTCTCTGCCCTGGTGAGGCCACATCTGGAATATTGTGTCCAGTTCCAGGCCCCTCAGCTCAAGAACAGGGAACTTCTGGAAAGAGTCCAGCACAGAGCCACAAAGATGATGAAGGGAGTGGAACATCTCCCTTATGAGGAAAGGCTGAAGGAGCTGGGTCTCTTTAGTCTGGAGGGGTGACCTCATTAATGTTTATAAATATGTCAAGGGTGAGTGTCAGGAGGACAGAGTCAGGCTGTTCTCAGTGATGTCCAATGATAGGACAAGGGGCAACGGGTGCAAGCTGGAACACAGGAGGTTCCACATAAACATTAGGAAAAACTTTTTTACTGTGAGGGTGACAGAGCACTGGCACAGGCTGCCCAGGGAGGTTCTGGAGTCTCCTTCTTTGGAGACATTCAAAACCCACCTGGACACATTCCTGTGTGACCTACTGTAGGTGATCCTGCTCTGGCAGGGGGTTGGACTCGATGATCTTTCAAGGTCCCTTCCAACCTCTAACATTTCTGTGATAGCACTTAATTCTGCAACTTACAGTAATAATTAGAATATTCACAGTCTACTGGCTTTTTGTTATACTTTGAGTGCAAATTATTACCTAAACAAATGCATTTACTCTGTGCCTACTACATGAGACTACAGTTAAGTTAAACCAAAGACCTCTTCCTTTTAGAACTTACAAACTTCTACTGCGTAAATCACAAAAGGCAACACAGAGTTAAGTCTCAAGAGTTTGTGCAGCACATCTGATGTATCCAGGATGCACTAGCTGACTGGCATATCAACATGTTAAAAAAAAAAAAAGAAAAGTGTTCTAAGTATATAGCTGCTATGCAGGTTGGTCAGAGTGTAGATACAGATACGATACAGAGACACGCACACTAGGTCCAGGGCGTATTATAGGTAGCATGCATATACATCCAGCTCATTCATTAGTAGCAGTTGTGTGAACAGATGGGTACAGACACCTGCAGGATGTCTTTTTTCAGCTAGCTGAAAACTTCTTTCCACTAGGTTCAAATTTCAAATTAATATAAAAGGAAAGATGCACAAATGTAAAAATTATCAAAATAAGTCGGCTCAAGGGTTGTCCATTTCCATATCCAACTTCCAAAACTGGTCTGTAGAAGCGCGTAGCAGAGACAACAGAGCAAACAGCCCTCACTCCTACATCCTTCTCTCTGCCTAATACTTTCCAGCCTTTGGCAGCTCAGGGAATTGTGGTTTGTCCATCTGCTGATTTTTAGGAGTTCTCTGTTCCAAGGTCCAGTCTCCCCTTGATCCCACGCAGTCTTTTTAAGTCATAAGCTTAGTTAAGTAATTCCACACGTCTGCCACCCATTTTGTACAAAATAATAATTTCTACCTGAAT
Organism: Apaloderma vittatum; assembly: GCF_000703405.1. Classification (NCBI taxonomy): domain Eukaryota; kingdom Metazoa; phylum Chordata; class Aves; order Trogoniformes; family Trogonidae; genus Apaloderma; species Apaloderma vittatum. Next base: position 7,498 of record NW_009731367.1, on the reverse strand, counting down.
CTGGCTCCTACTTTCTTTTTTTAACAGTCCCTAGCTTTTGAACCAAAAGGTAGTGAAGAGTCAATTCCTACTTGCTCTGTCCTTCACACCTACAGTTTTGAAAACCTTTGCCGTATTACCCAAATCATCTCTTTTCCAAGCAAAAGACTTCCACCTTACTCAGTCACTCCTCAAATTGAAATTACGTCCTACTTATGACCATCCTTTCTGCTCTTCCCAGCAGAAAAACCCTAAGTATGATGGAACAGATTGTTTCCATTTTTAACATATCACAGGAGGAGTACTGACTTGGTGTGCAAAATATAGATCTCACACAGCACTCTCAGAGTTGGTAAACACCAATGACACAAGCACTATAGTGCTTGCATCAAACCTTCCCAAAACCCTTTTCAAACCAAACCCAACACTTATGAAACAAACAACTGCACTGCCTTGCTAAAACACCAATTGCAGCTTACTCCGAGGCTGTCTACTCAGTTAAGACAATATACACATCTGGAATGTTGCTAAACTCATTGACAGTGAGATAGAGGATTAATGTTTTAGTGGTACTTACCTTAAGCACGGTAATATGAGATTGAAGTTAACATTTAGTAATATTTCAGGAGACAGATCTATGCTTCATGAATTTTGCATTTCTCAAACTCAGCAGAAAATGCAGCTGATGAATTATTACAATGTTTCATAATTTGTTAGATAATGTTTCTGACAACAGGACAAATTCAGCAATACACTGTATGACTGTGATCCACTCTCCAGAAAAATGTTACTTTACTTTGATTTAACTGAAGAAAAATTTCCCTTCAGAATTCAAAACAAACTTGTGCAAAGGATAGGACTTTTATCATCCTTCACAGACCAAATATGCTACTACATCCGTTTTGAACTATTGCAGTCACGTGGTCTTTATTACCTGCAGCTGCCACAGCCAAGTAGCAACATGAATGTATTTACAGAAACATTATTAACAAACTGTCCAAATGCTAACACAGAAGGCAGGACAAGACCTACTGTGAACAATACATTGACTTAGAAGCAGTCAATAAAATGAAACCTGATCTGAGAAGAGCTGAACTGAGTTTTGAAAAGCTGAACAGAACCCAACACGAACAAGTATCTTCAACAGAAATCCTGTTACCCATGTCTCAACCCAGACAATAATAAAAGTCAGGAGTCTTCTAATAAACTGCTTCTCTGAAGACTGCTTGCCTCCTTAACTCACTTCTAGAGACAAAAGAGGAAATTCAGTAAAATAAGTAAAAAACCACACTGTCAGCTTTTTGAGCACACCTCCATTTTCCCCTATGAGAACAAACTTGACATGCAGAAGTCAAGGTACTTTTAACTGTCAAGTATCATAGAATCATAGAATGGCCTAGGCTGGAAGGGACCTTAGAGATCATCTAGTCCAACCTCCCTGTCATGGGCAGGGACGCCACCTCTCAACTAGACCAGCTAACACATGGGGACCGAGCGGGAATCGAACCCGCGACCTCAGTGTTGTCCTTGTTGTCAGCACCGCGCTCAAACCACTTAGCTAACCAGCCCCCTAAGTATCTATAAACAATAGTAACAACCAGGAGTTTACACCAAGGTATAAAAATATATATGATGTGGACCTCTTGCCTGTTCTTTCAAAGCTGCGAGCAGCAACTACAAAAAGAAGGGGAGAGAGAATTTGTGCTCTGCCTAAATGAGGGCCACTGCTGCCTGGCTCCTACTGAATTTTGCTACCTGCTACTCACACTGGTCAAACACATGTCTAAACATCTAGAAGATGAAGTACAACCTTGGTATTTTTTTCTGCATACAAAAGCATATTGAGAGAACAATAGAGTAGAGTTTCTTTACAAATGAGTGATAAAACAAGGGGGAGAGTGTCCTTCGTAAATGAGAGAGTCGCAGGATGCGGTCTATAAGAAGAAGATAATGAGATACCTTGACCAGTAGGGCTATTAATTAAGTCAACAGCAAGGATGCTCTAAACTCGTGAACTTTGAGAAAGAGTGCCAGGCCTAACAGGCCTATGAATATTAACTTCTCCGCCCTGGGCAGCATAAAGTTGGAGTTAATGAAACATGCAATGTATGTTTTTAAGGGGGGTACATGTTGAAGGGGAACATGGAATAGGCAGATCGGGAAGTCTGCACCTCCTGAGTACCTCAGCCAATGGGGAAAGGGAGAGGGTTTCACGCGGCCAGGAAATTAGGATAAAAGGAGGGTGAATCCTCCTGCAATTTGAGAGATCTCACTGGGTCTTGGTAACCTTGGTGAACTCTCCCTTTATTTGAATAAAGTTAAGACTCCTCTGTCGTCTTTGTGAACACTGACCTCTGGCAACGTGATTTTCTGTACAACTGGGGGTTTATCCGGTATCTTTCCACTTTCCAGGGAGAGCAAATGGTGAACAGGACTTACAGCGTGCCTCATCAAGATTTTGGTGATCAGTTCCCTTCAGAAACTGCTGGCACCGGATGACTGACTGGGTACCCAAGATTTTTTGGAGACAGATGAGTAGCAGACCAAGGTCCGTGAAGAGGTCCGAAGGGAAGAACCTGAAGAGGTACCTCAAGGGGTCCAAAAGAAAGGACCACAAAAGCTCACCAGTGCGTATGGGAACTTTGGGGAGTAAAGGATGCCCAGGGAGGGCAGTAAAGCAAAGGATGCCCAGGGAGGGCATACCCGGTCAGGAAGGGGCCCCAGTGCTTGAGGTGATGATCCTGAAATACTCCTGGAGTCTCCCTTAGGGAGAATGTTGAGGTTCTGGGACAACATGCCCATTCCCCTAAAAGTAACCAAGGATATAATAGTAAAATTTTGCTATTTTTCCTGGCCAGACTATACTCTGGAAAAATAATTTAGATGGCCCCCTCCCAGGCCAGAGGGAAAGGAATAAACGAGAGTCAGAATCTAGAGAGAAGGAGGGAGTAATGAAGATGCAGAGGATTTGTTCCAATACCTTCCCTCACCTTATCCTCAAGCTCCTCCAGCTCCCCCAGGGGATATAAGATGTTTATACCCCCACCTCCCAGACCAGGGAGATCAAAGAGAAATTGCCCCTACTACCCCCTTAGGAGAGGGGGACCGTAAAGGGGAGGAAGGGCAGAATACTAAGTCCCCTAGAACTAGAAGGGGGATGCACTCTCCATCAGGTCCTGTTGGACGGGCAGGGTGGAGGATTTGGGTTTGTAATTGTGCCACTTTACCACTCAGGACGTAAAAGGAAAATGGGAAAAAGTGGGCTGGAGGATCCCCTTACTTGAAAGTTTTGTTAATTTTATGGGCCAGAAAATAATTTAAACAATGGAAAAGTTTGGTTCTTTTTCTCAGCCAGAATAACAATGGGAAAAGTGGGGAGGGAGGATCCTCTCACTTGGAAATAGCTTACAGAATATTGTAATAACTGGTAGCCTATGTATATTCTTGAAGATCAGGAAAACTGTTGAAAGATGGAACTTTGAATTATAATACAATATTGCAATTAATTACATTTTGCTGATGGGAAGGAAAATAGGATGAAATACTCTATGTATATCTTTTCTTTACATTCAGAAGTGATCATAAATCCAGGAAGGACTGTGGCTTAATGATTCAAGATAGCAAAGTTTTGGTGTTAGTGGCAGAAAATAAGGTGGTGGTGTTTGTCATGTAGCATCGGTAGGCAATGCAATAAATATAAAAAGAAATGTGAGGAAGAAGAAGAAGAGGATGTTGATATGTTGACTGGACTGAGGAGGAGAAACAGAGTGAGGAGAAATGAGAAGGAAGCAGCTGCATGGGATGAAAGGGGCGGCAAGTGCAGGACAGAGAGAAAGAAGGAATAGTTGTATAGAGAGTTCTTGTGAGGGAGGAAGTTTACAAGCCCCTCTCAGACAGGTGGTAGGAGGGTTTGGCTATTGGTTTGGTTAAAGGTGCTGTTTTCAGTATCAGATTTAAAGGCTCAGAAAATTACAGCAGGCATGTACAGGGAGCACACTGAACAAGTAGCAAAGGTCATGGAATGTCTGGAATGACAGTATCTCACTTGATTGTAATAGCATATAAAGTTTATAGTAACAGGCAAGAAGTTGAAAAGAAGAAAAGTTTAACAAAAAAACCCCAGAAATTGGAAATGAAGATAAACATGCAGAGATACTGGCAGCTGCAATAGCTGGGGGAACTGATAAGATCAGAGAATCGGGCTATTATGCCCCAGGGGGTAGGGAGGCGACTTCCCAGGAGACCATCAGGGGTTCGAATATCATTAAGAAAAAGATCAATGTGCTTTTTGTAAACAGAAGGAATACTGGAGAACAGAATGCTCACAACTGAATCTGTGAGGGTTTGAGAGTATACCGAGGCGGGCAGCTAAGCTTTGAGGAAGTTACCAGGAAGAGTCATCAGGTCAACTCATGGCTCCGGGATTTGTGACATCGTAATGGATTTGGGTTTTTTGATCATGGGTTTGTATATAAGTCACCAGGTCTGCTGGCAAGAGATGGGATGCACCTATCCCAGAGGGCAGAGAGGATCCTTGGGCAGGAGATAGCATGGCTCATTGACAGAGGTTCAAACTAGGTTTGAAGGAGGAAGGGGCTATAGATGTGGGCCCACTGAGAATAAGCCCGGGGAAACATGCCAGAGTCTGTATAATGGCATGCTTGCAAAAACTCTCACTCCCCTATCTCAGTAGAGATGGGGAAACCAAGGGGTAAGAGGCAGTGATACTTTAGAAACTCCGAAAACATTTGAGAAGGTTCAGGTAGGAAATAGTACGCGCTCCCAATAAGAGGTGTTGGGATCATTAGCTCCTGTGAAGGGCATCTATACCAACGCATGCAGCCTGGGCAACAAACAAGAGGCGCTTGTAGCCATGATGCAACAGGAAAACTTTAACATAGTGGCTATCACAGAAATGTGGTGGTGGGATGCCTCACACGACTGGAGTGCTGCAACTGATGGCTACAAACTCTTGGAGGGATAGGCAAGGAAGGAAAGGTGAGAGGGGGGTGGCCCTGTATGTAAAGAATAGCTGTGAATGTGCCGAACTGGAGTGTAGTGATAACAGGGTTGAGTCTGTTTGGATTAGGATTAAGGGCAAAGGCAACAAGACTGATGTGGCTGTTAGAGTCTATTATAGGCCTCCCAACCAGGATTATAAGGTGGATGAGATTTTCTATAAACAGCTGGGTGAAATCTCTTGGTCGCTGGCACTTGTTCTTGTAGGGGACTTCAACTTCCCTGATGTCTGCTGGAACTACAACACAGCAGAGAGGGAACAGTCCCGGAGGTTCCTGTAATGTGTCACGGATAAACTCCCTACACAGCTGGTGAATGAACCAGACAGGGAAGGAACCTGGCTGGACCTGCTCTTTACAAACAGGGAAGGTCCAGCAGGCAATGTTGGAGGGTGCCTTGGGCACAGCGACCATGACCTGATAAAGTTTTCTATACTTAGAGGTGTCAGGAAGGCATGCAGCAAACCTGCCATTTGGGACTTTAGTAGGGCTGATTTTAACTTGTTTAGCAGTCTTATTGCCAGAGTTCCTTGGGAATCAGTACTGAGACATTCGGGAGTCCAGGAATGCTGGACACTCTTTAAGAAAGCGGTCTTGAAGGCATAGGAGCAGGGTCATCTCCGATAGCCGTAAATCCAACTGGAGGCATAGATGACCTGCCTGGCTTAACAGGGAGCTTTGGCTGGCGCTCAGGGAGAAAAAGATAATTTATGGCCTTTGGAAAAAAGGGCAGGCAACTTACGGCAACTACAAAAATGCTGTGAGGCTATGCAGGAAAAAAATTAGAAGCTCCAAAGCCCAGCTTGAAGTTCATCTGGCCTCTATGGTTAATAAGAAGAGTTTCTATAAATGTATTAATAACAGAAGAAAGGTCAAGGAGAGCCTCCATCCCGTTAAATGCGGGCAGACGACTAGTGACATCAGATGAGGAAAAAGCTGAAGTGCTTAATGACTTCTTTGACTCAGTCTTTATTAACATGGACAGTTATATAGAGGAAATCCAACTCCCTAAGGTAGAAGACTGGGACTGGGAGCAAGAAGACCTCCCCAATCCAGCAGGAAATGGTCACTGACCTGCTGCAACATTTAGACGTACACAAGTCTCTGGGCCCAGATGGGATGCACCCAAGAGTGCTGAACGAG
>NW_009731367.1:0-677 GCF_000703405.1 Apaloderma vittatum | reverse complement strand
AAGGCTGAGGAGACTAGAGAGTAAATCTTATGAGGAGAGGCTTAGGGAGCTGGGGCTGTTTAGCCTGGAGAAGAGGAGGCTGAAGGGAGATCTTATTGCTCTCTAGAACTACCTGAAAGGCAGCTGTAGTGAGACAAGTGTTGGCCTCCTCTCCCTAGTAAACAGCGTTAGGACAAGAGGGAACAGGTTCAAGTTGTGCCAGGGGAAGTTTAGATTGGACATTAGGAAAAACTTCTTCACCAAAAGCGTGGTGAAGCATTGGAATGGGTTGCCGAGGGAGGTGGTAGAGTCACCATCCCTGGACGTGTTTAAAAATCGGCTGGATGTGGCACTTCAGGAGGTGGTTTAGTGTTATGGTGGTGTAGGGCTGTAGGTGTAGGTCCTTTCCACCTATGATTCTATGATTCTAATATGATGACGTTAAGATACAGACTGAGGGAGACAAGAGGATGAATCGGAACCCTCCTCAACAGAACCCCTTGTAACGGTAATGTTGGGGAGTGAGCAGTACTTGACTTAAAGGATGCTTTCTCGGAATGCCCATTTACATAAGACGGTAAACAATATTTTGCCTTTGAGTGGGAACAAGAGGAAAAAGGGAGAACAGTAAAACAATTGACATGAACAGTCCTTCAGCAGGGATACACAGAGGCACTGGTTCTGTTTGGGCAAGCTTT
>NW_009731366.1:21914-42666 GCF_000703405.1 Apaloderma vittatum | reverse complement strand
TCTTGTTGAATTTCATCCTGTTGGCCTCAGCTCATCAACTCAGCCTGTCGAGGTGCCTCTGCAGTGCCTTCCTACCCTCCAGCAGTTTGACACTCACCCCTAGCTTGGTGTCATCTGCAAATTTACTGAAGGTAGATTCAATCACCTCATCCAGGTCGTCAATAAAGATGTTCAATAGGACTGGGCCCAGTACTGATCCCTGGTGGACACCACTGGTCACCAGACACCAAGTGGATGCAGCACCATTCACCACCACTCTCTGGGCCTGGTCATCAAGAGAAAGAGTTCCGAATCATAGCAAGTCCAGATAAATTTAGAAATGTCACTCCAGGAAAAGCAATTGCGCAGGGCTGGACCACGACCAGACCTCCTCAACAGGCTTCCAGAGGTAATGAGAACAGGCTTTGGCTGGAATACCAGCCCAGGGCCATGAACATCATCACCCTTATAGAGAGCATGTGGAAACAAGCAATCAACAAATCGCCATTGTCATTTTCAAGTTACAGCCAAAATGGCTCCAGCCTCCCTGACACTGATCTATCTCAAATGCCTCAAGAACACACTGGATCCCTACTGAAAATTAGTGTTTGTTTTCTTTTTTAATCAAAACAACCAGAATTGGCTTTTTTGAGCCAATGTATAACTGGCTCTCTCTGCAAGAGGCATGTTAGGCATCAACCCTTAGAAAGCTGCAAAGAAGGGCACTGTCCAAGATGATCCCAGAGGCTCAGACAGAGGATGAACATGCTTGGCAAAGTTTTTGAAAGAGTTTTCTGCACTGCTGTCAGGAGGACGAGTAGCTCTCTGGATTTACAGTTTGGCTTCCCAATATTGTCCCCTGCTAAACAAAAAACTAGTGACATCTGCCTGGACGCATTCCAGTGTGACCTACTCTAGGTGATCCTGCTCTGCCAGGGGAACTGGACTAGATCATCTTTTGAGTTCCCTTCCAACCCCTAACATTCTGTGATTCTGTGATCCTCACCCAACCTCGTCCTCCTACTGCTATATCCTCTCAACTTCTGACCTAGGAAACCCAAACTCAATCGATACCCCCAAAACCCTTTCAAATTTTAAGAAGGCACAAAGTTTTTTATTTAATAACCATAACTGACTTCCTTTGTAACATATGCCTTCAAGTCTCAAGGTACTTTTCATTCTTTGGGAGAGGGCGAACAGGCACAGAGGTATGAAAGCTAAGATTAGAAGTGACCTCTTACAGCTGTGACTCACTCAATATCTCTGAAAAAATCCACAGGAAGCTAATGATGTAAACAAGTTTCTAAGTTTTGGACCACCCTGTGTCACTTATGAGGTCACGGTTTTTTGAAGTGGAGTTGAGAAAAGAAACAAGACACTTGTTTTCCTAATGAATCATGCCAGCCAGGTAGTGCAAAACTACTTCTGCTAGACTAGTACATCTACATGCTTCATCAAAGCAGGTTTGCAGTAGCCCTTTATGAAGCCCCACACATCTATGCTGTCTTTCTAAAAGAGCAAAGTCAACGCATGCAAATCAGAACAGGCTCTGTGGCATGGGAGAGACAGCAGATGATCATCCAGTTACATCGTTCCAGTGTTCTGGGACAGGTTCTCAAGATGAAGCAAAATTTGAGTTGACCAGAAAGGGAACTGCAGTTTAAAAAAATCCGTATCTGCCAAGTTGAACAGCCACTCCAATATTAGTGACATAGCAGCGGGATTTGATCATGGGCTCTTAAATCCAAACTCCAGTCAGATATTTTAAGCTGCATTACACACTTACTTGTTAGCACAGAAGGCTTGGAATGAACATTTTGGATGTGGGAGAGGAAGAAGAAGGGATTGCTGGCTGTGGGGTTAGCAGGAGTACCAAAAAGGGCAACGTAACCACATGAAGAGCTGAACCTCGCTGTTGGCTCTGCAAGCAGTGCTCTGCCTTAAACTTCCCGCTCCTGGTCTAGAAGTGAGAGGCAGTGATGTTACCTCTCTTTGGGAACTGCAAGGCGAGGTCTCAGGTAATAACAGGCATTAGGAAAGGCATAAGAACAGCAACAACAACTGTGTGGAAAAAGGTAAGCCGGCAATTGCTCATCTTTTGGCCCAGTGCATCTCCTCAGAAACCAGAAGGGTTTTGTGGCCCAGTGCTCATTCTCTGGCTGACAGAGTGATAGGCTAGTTCTGCTGCATCCCACTCCTCAAATTAAGTCTACCAATTCTCTGCATTTCAGATATGTGGCCATCTGTTTCCAGCCTTGTGCTAGACCTCACTGAGGGCATCCTAGAGATACCATTTTCAGAAGCCGCATGTCTTCTGTTTCCCTCTCTATTAATTAAAGAAGCATGTAAAATGTTTTCAAAGTATTTGTGCCAAAAAAAAAGAAGGGCAAGAGGCTTATATGGATTACTTCCCACGCACAACCACCTTAACTTACATCTTATGCGCTCTAATACATTAATTTGAAAATCTGTCTATGTACCATAAAGCAAATAAAACTTTTCCAGAGTCTGTCTCACTGACTAGAAAGTTTCATACTCAACCTGCTGGCCAGCCTTTCCTCAGCCCCTCCACATAGACATGAATATTAAAATAGAAGTAAACTGTAAAGAACACATTACACAAAATACCTTACATTACTGTGAGTACACTCTATTCAAAACCTATGTCTTGAATTTTAGGAAGAAGTTCTTCAAGGAAAGAGTAGTCAGACACTGGAACAGACTGCCTAGGGAGGTGGTTGAGTTGCCATCCCTGGATGTGTTCAAGTGTTGTTTAGATGGGGTGTTGGGTGATATGGTTTAGGGGTGAACTTGTAGTGTAGGGTCAATGGTTGGACTCGATGATCCCTAAGGGTCTTTTCCAACCTGAATTGTTCTATGATTCTATGAATTAACAAGTCAGCTCATGTCTATGTCTTTATTCTCCATACACCCCACCCAAAAAAGAAAAAAAACAATAGGTGATTGTGCTGAGATAGAGTTGATTTTCTTCATAACAGCTAGTATGGGGCTATGTTTTGGACTTGTGCCAAAAACGATGTTGATAATACAGGGATGTTTTCCTCATTGCTTGGCAGTGCTTATACAGAGTCAAAGCTTTTTCTGCTTCTCACCTCACCCAACCTGCGAGTAGGCTGGGGGTGTGCAAGAACTTGGGAGAGAACACAACCAGGACATCTCAGCCCAACGGACCAGAAGGATATCCCGGGCCATAGGACATTATGCTCAGCATATAAAACTGAGGGAAGAAGGAAGGTGGAGACATTTGGAATTACAGCATCTGTCCTCTCAAGTAATCATTACACATGGAGTCCTGCTTTCCTGGAAATGGCTAACACCTGCTTGCCATGGGAAGTGGTAAATTTCATGTTTTGCTTGTGTGTACAGCTTTTGTTCTACCTATTAAACTATCTTTATCTCAATTCATGCATTTTCTCACTTTTACCTTTCCAATTCTCTCTCCCATCCCACCAGGAAGCTGAGGGGCGGGGAGTGAGCAGCTGCATGGTGCTTAGTTTCCAGCCAGGGTTAAATCACAATAATGATATGAAACGAGAATTAAGTGCTGAGTGTGGAATGTGATTTGGTTTTCGAGAGTACATACTTCACTGCTTGCCTGGGCAGCTTTGAAGATTCCAAAATTATTTCATTTTCAAGAGAAAGTAAAAATTTTCTCCAGAAATCAGAAAGTTAAGTAAAACACCAAATGGTATGAGAATTACAAATAATTCAGCAGTTGGCAAGACTGGATGGAGCATGACTGATACAGATGGAAGATACAGTGGCCAAACTCTAACAAGTCTCTGATGAGTAAGTAGGGACTGAGATTTTTCAGAAGCTTGCAATTCGGCCACATCTAGGTAGACAGGAACCAAGATGGCAAAAGGTAAATCCCTGACACCAAGGCTACTTCACCTGCCAAATTCCAGTCTCTCCCTCAAACCACATAAACACTGAATTCTCATTCAAAACAGAAACATGAACCTTTTTTTTTTTTTTTTAAACGAGTAAAACAACATATGCTTTCCTAATCTCTGGACTTTTTAGCTGAAATTTTCACAAATATTCAGCCCTGGGCTAATGCTCAGCACAAACTACTGCAAATCAAATGGATGCAGTTTGGCGGACTGATAAGCAACGGGAAATTATGTTGGATAATAAAAAACGTTAGGCACTTTAGTGATAAGCAATTGTATCAGCTTTGCATAGGACACGCCTGTCTCCAGCTGTCTCTCTTCAGAGCAAATTCAAACACACACAGACAGGTACAGTTCATCTGTAATACTTTTTTTTTTTCAGTCATTTGTAGCAGATGGGAATGTCACTGTTTGCATTGACTGCATGTGTGTAGCATGCACAGGTGTTTTGTAGGAAAGTCAGACAGAAAGCTGTAGCATTTATTCTTGCTGCTGCTATCCCTGCTTTGCAAGGAGTGAAAGGTACAGAAGAGGTGATTGCAACAGCTGGGCAGTACAGTCTCCTGGCCTATTTCGACTGCTTCTATTTTAGGTTCCTGGCCTTGGGAATTTCTCTTCTTCCACCAACAGAGCAGCAGCAGAATCTCAGGCTCCCTCACCTCATTCTGACAGCGACTGCTGACGTTGTGACTTCTCTCCCAGGATGCTGTCTGGAAGAGGGCTGAGCAGCAGGGGAAAAAAAGAATTTAGATAGGCAGAGGTCATCAAGTTAAAAATGAGGGAGACTGAGGTCAGTCTTTCCGAGAAGGACAGTGACAAGGTCTTCAAAAGAAGCAGCTTTGCCTGACAGCTACAGGAAAGAATCAGGAGCTGGGAGACCCAATTCCCCTTTACTGCTCAGCCACTGAGGTGCCGTGTGACAAGTTGTAACTTCACTGCCCTCAGACAAAAACGGGAATAGGAGCAACCCATAGAATAAACATGCATAAGTACATGTGCAAGAGGGGGCCACACTTACTGAACACCTGTAAATGATCTTATTTCTTGCAAAGCGGTTCTTCAGAAGAGCAATTCTACCAGTATATTCTGTCTACTTTATCCACTGCCCTGCAAAAAGTATACAGTCAAACATTTTCCACTTCGGTACCTTTCACTTCACGGAGCATGTCTGCTCCCTGCAATCCCTCTGCTGGTCCACACACACACCAATCTCAGCCCCTGATTACTCCTCTGCAATCCTCGGGCTCCACGATTTACTCTCCACAACTTCTGCCCTCCTAACACAGAGCCTCTCTCCAGCAGCCTCCCTGTGCTGCACTGCTGTGGCCCCTTGCCCTTCCACACTCTGTGCCGCCCTCCCCACTGCTGTTCACAGTCGCACACACGTACAAAGCACCTTCTGCCTATTAAGCACTTCCATTCTGCAAAACCTCACAATTAAAACTAATCCTTATCCTGCAAATAAGCCGAAAACGAAAGCAGTGCCTTTGAAAGCTTTTCATTTAATGAGCAGCTTTGCTGTGGCCCTTGCCATTCCCCATCTTCTCCGCTCTCTTCTCCGAGAGAGATACAGCTCTGCCCCCCTGCAGCTCCTCACTGTAAACATTAATTCAGGAGGTCACTTACATATTAATGCTGACCCCGTTTCTGGCACCTTTGCTGATACAGAGCAGCCCCCCAGCAGTCCCATTAGCAGCAAGTGTTTTAAAAGAAGTTGATTCTTAATGGGGGTATATGGGTGGTGGAAGCTGACCTCCATCACTTTTCCTCCCTTCCTCACCTACTCTCTAAATGTGACCGGTGCTTATGAGTACCACATTGCCCGGGACACACTTCTGTTTGTTTTCTCCCTCATGCAAATGCATGCCTGTGGCTGAGGGAAGCACTGTGACCACACAAATAAGAACAGCCTCACAAAGCAGCAAATGTCTGAACCCTGCCGTTTTAAAAAGCATCCAGGTATCACTGCCATGGACAGCAAGACAAAACACCAGGTAGACAGACGCCTTACAAGCACACTTGTATGAAGCTTACAACCTCCATGTACAGACGGATATCCCCAATCCCAGAGGAATATAAATCCACCCTTCTCCTTGCCCCATGCCCCCTCCTGTGCTTTTACTCATTCCCCACACTAGGTTGCACTTCCCTCTTTGAAAGCTGCTGAGATTGACAAGCAGCCAGCATCACCAGCAGCCCTGTCCTTTTCCCCACAGAGCCCCAGCAAGGCACCAGAGCCCTGACCACAGCACTGCTGCAAACATTGCCTGAAGATGAGTCCGAAATGTCAGCAGCCTTCAGTACCTAACACATCCCAAGAAAACTAATGGGATTTCATGACAGAGAGGGGAACCGCAAGCAGTGAGCTTGGAAAAACAATGCCTAGGAAGATCCATGGGGGATGCACTTTATCTACCAGAGCTGAACCTAAACTCCTGCACTATCATCTTTAAAAAGCTGGCAGTTGGAAAAGCAAAGCTTTTCCCTGCTGAGGGAGAGTGCAGGGAAAACTCACCCGAACATCAGCTACTCCACGACTCTGAACTCACTTCTAAGACTTCAGGAAATACCTGCTCTTGCACCTAAGACAAAAAAATCCCTCTCAGCACCATCCACCTAACTGCATGTTTTCTTCAGAAAACTTCCAGGGCAAGGAGAAGCCTTGCCCACTGTCATCCAGGCTGCATGTTTGGCATGGCTTTCATTTTAAATTGAAGAGTTCGGACTTGCCGGTTAAATATACGTATGCATACATTAAATGGCAATGGAATTCCTTCTCAGATTTTAGCTGGTTTTGTATTATTAAATGAAGATTAAATGTGGGGCAGTAACATCCATACCCATTTTCCCTCCAAGCAACTCATTCCATGCTCCCATTCCTCCAACATGGCACCAAAGCAGTTTATTCTCCACCCGCTATTACAAATCCCAAGTAGTCAAAGGCTCTTGCCCTGCAGACCCTCATCTTGGGGCTCCCACCTCTCAGGTTTATCCCACAGTTTGTCTCCTGAGGACCCCACAGAGTTCTGTCAATATACTACCCGTTATTATAGTCTCTTCAGCTTTTCCTCAATTAAGACAGCCAACCATGTCTAATTGTTCCCAGTTCTGTGACAGTTTAGTGATGTGAATAAATGTTCCCTCAGGACGGTGCTGCATCCACTCAAATCATTCACTTGTGATCTAAATACAAAGGGCATCTAGGTCCTTTGATATGAAAGGCTGCTACATGCAACAGATAATGATATTTATCTGGAAAAAAGGCAGATGATTTACTTTAGCAATACAGTTACATCTGTAACTATGATATACTGAAAGCTCTGCGTGTCTCCCACACCTCTCGCCAACCAGCTGGATGCAGTTGAAACTGTGAACACGCTCAGAAAATTGAATGAGATCAACTAGGTCCCTGTCTCTCAGTATTAGTCACATAGAAATTTCCTTGCTTTCACAGATTTACCTGGAATTCGGACCTGTTTTTCACACCCCATTCCCTCAGCACATCAGGAGACCCAGCCAGGCAGGGCATCTTCATCAACAGAGGGCCAGCCTCACCGCTCCTTTGAGTCTGCACAAGAAGCCCATATTTCTCACGCTCTGATGGCAACCTGACCCCGGGGGAAGCAATCCAAGCTCCAGCCACTGTGGCAGCACGGGTTGCCTTCCCAGGACGGGCTGGCGAGAACACGCTGGAGTGAAGATCCAGCTTAATGAACCGAGCTGCCTTTGGGGCAGCAGTGGCAGATGCAAGCCTGTCCTCCCAGGTCGCACGCCCCACACAGGTGCTCGACTCTGCGGGCAACTGCAGCTTCACGCTCAGAGCCCACAAAGCCCCTTTCTCTGCTTTCCTGTCAAAGACATTTGAGGAGTTTTCTCCCTGTTCTCAGCCAATCCAGCCTCTCTAAAGGACAAGACAGCCAGTTTCTCCAAGGTTGATCTGCAAAGACATCATAGAATCATGGAACAGTTTAGGTTGGAAAGGACCTTAAATCATAGAATCACAGAATTGGCAAGGTTGGAAGGGACCTTAAAGATCATCTATTTCCAACCCCCCTGCCATGGGCAGGGACACCTCCCACCACAGCAAGTTGCTCAAAGCCCCATCCAACCTGGCCTTGAATACTCCCAAGGAGGGGGGCTTCCACAACTTCTCTGGGCATCCTGTGCCACTGTCTCACCACCCACACAGAAAATAATTTCTTCCCAACATTAGGAATATTATTCCTAATATTCTCTGTTGATTTCTGACAACATACATACCATCTCACCCAAGTCTTCAGCCTTGAACCCCCTACGCCCACTCACATGCAGTACTCATATCAAGAAAAACCAAACAAAACTGTTGTCTCCTCTCACAAACAAGTGTATGTGAGCTTGCATGCTGTGATGGCTCTGCCTTGCTTCCTCCATCTTTTCTTCCATCTCCCACAACCAGTAGTCATCAAGTACAGGCAGCTTTGTGAGCTTAAAAGTAGTGAGAGGAAACTTCGGCTTCCATATGCCACGATCAATATTTACTGGAGCAATAAAAGGGTTCAGAAACTGCAGTGCTGGCATGATAGAGAAGCTAGAGAAAGGAAAAACGGCATTTAAAGCCTTCAGAGGGACATGACAACCAAAATGATTACTTAGAGACTATCAGATTTCTTTCTTCATTTATTTTGCCAGAGCAGTATCATAGTTAAAACACAGAATAATGAAGTAGGAAAGCTGGGCCTAGCCCTAGTCTGGTGAAGCAAGCGTGTTTGTAACAAACATCTTTTCATACCCAGGTTTGGAAGGACAGCATCGCTTGTTAAAGTGAACAGGAGTACCTCTCCCCGTTCCCAGCCTCTCTGCTGATGTGACATCCTGGGCAACACTTTTTGTCCTGTGAGGCTTCTGCAAGTGAACGCTTTGTCATATATTGTCCTGATCAAAAGGTCTTGCTAGCAGTAATTTATCTACTTTCTCAAGTTTTTTTTTAGTCAGTGCATCAGCTAGCAAGCCTCGGGTGTTGCCCTGTAGTAGGGTAAACCTTGGGCTCTTCTGGGCTCGATCTTGGTCTGCAAGCCACAGCACCTCAGCTGCACTCCATGGCCTCTCCAAAGCACTATGAGGGGCCTCCAGGCAAAAATGTTTCCTGCAGCACAATCCAGACTTCAAGAGATAAAAAAAATCCCAATCACAGCCACACATCACCAGGCAGGCCAACTCCTTAACAAAACAATCCCTTTTGTTATCTATTACAGGTTCTCGTGCTGCTCCTGAAAACACGGGGATAGATTTTTGGGGTGAAAATAACAAAAGAGACAAGGCAGCTGAAGTTGCTACATGAGGAGAAAGCAGACAGGCAGAAGAGGCAAAGCGTTTGCACCATCCGTTCAGATAAAGCTCATAGTTCCACATAGCATAATACAATCCCTCACATCATAACACTGGATTAAGACCTGACATTTCCACATTTATGGGATAACCTCAAAGTTTCCACAATAGAAAACAAACCAAATGCATTAAGGATCTTTGCAAGGTCCTCTGACTTGCACGTCATCTGCTTTCTCCTACATAAATTACACTGTTACTAGTATTGCTCAATGATGAAGCATGAAACAAATTGAGCCTCTGGCCACATTCAACAGATAAGGGTAGTTAACCCGTATCTTTTAAGCTGCATGCACATCTTGTGACAAAAATGAAATTCTTGGAACTCATCTGGGAGCCAGGTCCTCTCACGGATCACATTTCTGATCTCCTAACTGCCAGGCCTCCTGTTGGGGCCAGTCTTTGCTGTGGGCAGCAGGGGAATCCTGGAAAAGAAGCTAGGCACACAAAAATGTCATGAGAGGTATTTAGAAAGGGGAAAGTCAAGAGTCTTTAGAAGCCAATCAACTTACTACAAGAGAAAATATAAACCTCTGCCTTCTCTTCATAAACACGGTGCTCCGGGGAATAAGAAAAGACAAGAGATGTCACCCCCAACTCCTATTCCTGCTATGGGTCAGCTGAGCCCATCAGTGGAGCAAAACTAACAACTAGCCTCCTGGCCTGGGAGGTAGATGGGGAAGGAAAATCAGATGCTTGGTCCTCCAGGGTACACCTTTTTGGACAGGGTGCTCCAAAATGAAAAATACTTGGACAATTCAAGAAGGATGCTGTCACATGAGAAAGAACTGAGAGCCACTGGTGGGAAAGATACGGTATTGAGAGAGAAAAACAATCAGAGCGGAAGACAAAACAGAGGCAGGAAAGGCTCTTGCACTAATCCTCCTTTTCTCCCCAGTGTTTTCTGTCTTATTGCTGGAGATCAAATCCCAGCACAGTGGCAAAAGAGATTGCTTAGATCTGCAGATACAGAAGCGAGCACACAGACACTGGCTTCTCCACTATCTTAAGAAACTTCAGCTGCACATAATCCCCCTGCAGTTACAACCCCCACAACACACACCCTCAAACACACAGCACATCCTCCCCCTTGCTGCTCAAATGAAGCCAAAGGATGTGGCTGCATCTCCCCTTTCCCCACCAGGAGCTGCAGCTGCCCTAGGCTAGGCATTCCTCTTTTCTGCCTTTTCCATCCCTTTTTCATTGCACACTGTCTTTGCTCCTTTCCACGTATCCATCTCATTTCACCAGGTTTTCCACTGTCCTTTGTCCATTCAGGCTCCCTCCAGTATCTTTCTCTGCTCCCCACAGATTCCGGTGTGTGTGTGGTCACTTTTCTAACCCCAAAAGACCACACAGAGTAGAGAGGTAACCAAGACAAGATTGTTACCTCATGCAGGTTAACCACTGGAATAATGTGGAAAACAAACACTGATCAGGTTTCCTACCAGCTTAGGACACAGGAGTTCCAGCTTGCTCACCAATTCAGAGCAACTCTGAGTCAATTTCACTGATTTACTTTTCTTTTGACTCAGTTTCCCCATTTGCAAAAAGAAGGGATTAAACAACTCTAGCTACACTAACGAAAGGAAGAGAGATGGAAAAGAGTGGAGTGCAGACATCCACAGGAATGGACAAAAGAAAGGGTAATGGGAATTGGAGGTCAGAAGTTTACTGGGGAATGACAGGTTGACAGAAGGAAGGCAAGACGCCTGGGCTAACTGGAGTCACTATGAAGACATCATGTAAATCAGTCACAACGCTTCTTGCCTGTTTTGTTCTAGCCAGCTCATTCTCAACATACAAGCTAATTTCTGTACTGCATCTGTTGCCGCTCCCTTCTAAACCCTGATTAACATCCATTCTTGTGAAATGTGCACAGTAGCGCCGTGTGAGCATCACCCACTCCCAGATGGAAAGCGACTGCTGACCTGACCAATTTGCAGTCCCAGATCCCCCAGAGCACATAGCTAACCCAACCTCTAAGACAGCAACTTCTTGTAGTTTGTGTCCTCAGCTCCCCAACAAGGTCACTGCTTGTGTCCTTCCAGCTCCGCCCTGTGCAGCCCACCGGGAAGCTGCTCTCTCCCGTGCAAAAGCTGCCAGCAAGAGCCGGTGGGCAAAGGCAGCTGCAGGTTCCCAAGGGGCAGATGATAATGCCATGCTGAAGATAGTAGGAGGGGGAACTTATATCCAAGTCAATTAGGATTAACGCAATGTGGGAAAGTATTAGTTCTGGAGCTGTAGGTTTCTCCATTAGAGATTGAAGGCAGATTGGGAAGCAGGGGGAGGAAAGTGACGACAAGCTAGCAAAATCTGTGTCTTGGCTCCCCAGCCCTTTTCCTCTTTTCTCTGGTTTTTTTTCTTTCTTCTTTTTATTGGCGGGGGGGAAGTGATGAGGTGTGGATCTGAGACATTACACTCCGGAGATTGCCAGTGTCTCCAAACCCCATTAAGGTTTTCTTGCTCTCCTTTCCATCTCCTTTGCTCAATGCCGTTACGCACTGATGGTGGCTTGGTCTGTTATCAACGGAAAACTAAAGACATTCTCCAAAATGAAACATCACGATATCAAAACCTTTGCATTCAACTTCTTTGGGCTGAGAGGAGCTAATTTTTAATGCTGTGGATGACAGGAATGACAGTAAGGTTAAGTGCTAGCCCTGCTGAGTTACCGAGAAGCAACCAAGAAAAGAGAGGTTGGAGACAGCATGGCTAGAAACAACACGGGCACTCTCTGTGCATCACACTCCACCTCTACCATTTTTTTATGGTCAAAGGGACTGACCTGGGCACACTTTTAGGAGGAGAAGTGCACGAGGAAGGCACCTTCCCCTTCTGAGGACACCTGTAAGATAGAAGCAACTTCGGAATCCTTTTGATCATCTTCCCATCCTCCTCTGCTGTAGAAAGTGAGACCGCAAGCTCTTAAGGACCCAGTTTGTCTCTTCCCTGCCAAGCACTCATGCACTGGGGACCTGCTCTCAGCTGCATCTCCACCATATTATAACCAGCTTCCAGGGTCTGCACAGATTTGTAGAGGTAGAGGAACCGCGGTCCACAACTATGCTGTCAGCTTCTCTTCAAACAAGCATAATCTAAATGTAAAGCTGGGGGAAGTATTCCTAAAGCTGAGAAGTTGAAAGGCTCTACCTTTCCTTTCAGAGCTGACCTGTGAGGGTACAGCAGCAGATCTATCTTTCCTCTTTCAATGTCTGCTCATACACCTGTACTACTAGGTTCCAAAATCCATCATGCCCCTTCCTGAGGCAATGCCCCAGCTAGGTCAGTGCATCATGGTGCTGCTGCACTGCAGGCCAGTATGAAATAGGCACAGCTGAGCACTCAGCCTGCACGAGAGAGGGACCTGTCAATATTATTTGCCTGTAAAGTGCCACACATGCCGGAGGTGCTTTATAAATAAGTCAATAAACAAAATCAAATTACAAAGAGGAATGAATGATAAACCTTCTTCCCTCTTTCTAAAGAAATAAATAACAGAAATATAAATTATACATATTTCAAAATGCACCAAGAAGCTGTATTTTGACAATGTGGTGACGCAGAGGAGATCTCAAAGCACCCCTCTGCTGAATAACAGTGGATGGCAGAACCCATTAAGGATGCTTGCAGATTCAGAATTTTAACAATCCAGTTATATTTTCAATAGCTACATTAATTGCTAAAGCAGACAGTTATGTAAACATGCACCTAATATGCTGCCAGATCCCTCCTTATTCCAGTTTCGAACTGCTGCAGTTGACAATTCCCTCAAACCCTTTACTCTAAGAACCATAGGCAGCCCTGTGGAAGCAAAGTGGATAATTCAACTCCTTAAGACTAGGCAGATACTTACATGTCTCCCTGGGCCATGTTTCCCTGGTCTTTGAGGCATAAAGAAGCAGCAAAAAGTTTGGAGCTCTGCATAGCTTTGTTAACACCAGAAAACACAAGTGTGCTTCTGTTAAAATGGCATCCCCATCTTCTGAAACAAGGGCTGGGTCCCCAGGCAAAACCAGGGACGTCACGGTCTCTAAACCTTTAACTAACAGTGTTACTTCAACTCAGCACTAGAGAGGGCAAGGCAGAGGATGGAAAGATGCGAAGTTCCCTGCCTTTTTTATGGTTGTTGTTATTATTATTATTTTAATGGAAAAAAGTGTAGCAGTTTGAAATCCGTTATTTCCCTGCAGCGTTTGCAACTCTCACGTAGCAGCCCCAGCTGTTATCTTATTGCTTATATAGAAACTACAGGTGTGCCTGAACATAAACAAAACAGGAAAAAGGACGGAAAGCTAAACAGCGACAGGGAAAAGAGTGGAGACAAGCAGTCTGCCCGCACAACATTCAAGGGCTTCTGCCATTTCACAGCGCTCGGCCCTGGCCGTGAGCTGCCTCAGCACTGGCCTGGTGCACCAAAAACCCTGGGGCTGCGAGGAGGCCCGGGCACCTGGTGGATCCAGCTAAAGCTCCTCTCCCAGCCCAGTGAAGGTGGCTGAAGCCACCATCAGCACCAACCCTCCTTTGGGCACCAGCTCCTGGGAGGCAGGGCACTGCCAGCAGCATCCCCTCTGCACTTGGTTTAGGAATTACTGCCGTGTTTCTTTGAAGTCTGCTTCAGGGGCCTGGAATATGCTGTTTATTTTTGCCCTAAAAAGTTTCAAAAGACCTCAGCTCAAAAGAGCATCCTTGAGGAAGCAGCACTTAGTGCTGTAAAAAACGCCAGGAAGCTCAGGCTGCTTGTGTAAGTGACTGGTCTCTGAATTAAGACAAGACCATCAGAGAGGTTCCAACGAGGGAAGGATAGCACTGCACGGCCAGCTATAAAGCTTAAGTGTGTCTGTCCTGAATTCTGCTTCAAGGGAGTGAAAAGTGGAAGCGCTGTGCCGAGCTTTATGGTGCACACCCAGCAAAGTGCACGTTGTAAACCTTCCCACCAAGAGCATTAACCAGGGAAAATACTGGAGATTTACACAGCACTTTTACTTTGTAAAATCTAAGATACCAGCGGTAGATGAAAGACTCTTAAAACATACGGGTATAGCTTGGTAGTACTACACAAAATCACGGAGGCCACAGTGGTGTGAACAAATTCAGATTCTTAACAGCAGACCAGATAGCGTGCATTACACAAAAGAAAATAACACTGTCTCTTCTCATACTATTATTTATGTACATGTTTATGTGGTTAAATTGCAAAAGCTTTCCTTTAAGGGAAATGACACACTAAGGATGTTTATTCTCTTTCTGTTATTACTTTAAATGCATTTCTATTTGATTTCATTATTCAATATACATTTTCGTTTTCCAGTTACACTTGGGAGACAGGTACAACGTACATGCATTCGTACTTTAGTGTTGTGACAACCAGCGTCAGAGTTGTTGAAATATCCATTTCAAAACCTGCCTTAGTGCAATCAATCAAATCCTCCACTGCAATACAGGGGAAATAAACAAGGCTATCGGACTGCAACTCCCGGTTGGGTGGATGGAGTGCCGCGTGTGGAAGACTAGAGGGGAGGGAACAGAGACAGATGCCAGAAAGAAAGATTATTTCAATGGCTCAAAGAGCTTGAAGAGTCTTTGAGGGGATTAAAGAATAAAACAACATATTAAAATTGCAAGGAAGCAAAACCAGAAACTCAGCCATCTTTGTAGCCATAAGAACGCATGAGGCCACGTAGCATGAAAGGATTGAGCATCACACTTACAAAGAAAGAGACAGCAGCAAAACTGTGCTATGTTACTGCAGAGCAAAAGAAGTTGGTATGCTCAGCCCCTCTAGCCCTTTATCTTAGTTATAAGATTGCCACCAACAAAAAAGTTTGTGCTCAGAGGCAGCTTCTCCTCTTGGGACACGCTCACTCCTGGCAAGGTTTCAAAATTCTGCCCTCGTCATTGTGCAGAGTGGTTGATTCCTACTCAGGTAGGAGAGGAGCTTCAAAACATTTGCTTTCAAGCCCTTGATTTTTCCCAGGAAAATATTTCCAGGGAGCTCTATGTCCTGAGACTTTCAAAGGACCTTGGTTGAGAGGGTGTGTGTTTGTGTGAGTGTGCATCCAATATCCGCACGAGTAGGGAGGAATTGTGTTCCACATATGCTGGCACCAACTGCATTCTTTAAGTGTCTGCATGCTCCTGGTTAGCCAGAAACAGATCCCAAATCCCTCTGAGCAAGACTCAGTGAGAGCATATGTTCAGGAGCACACTGACAACTAAATGAGAATTTTATGCCATCTCAGTACAATAGAAGCAACTGAAAACTATTTGCCTGGTTCAAGAAATGAAAAACTAGCACCACCAAAACTACATAAAACCCTGTCACTGAAATTTTGACAAAACTTCCCATTACAGGAGCACTGTGCATGTGTATTTTATATACATGCTTCTTTACTTCAAGCATGAAAAATGTCAGCCCAGAGGGAACTGTCTGAGAAAGTTACAAGCAGACATTGAGTTGGTACTCGTTTGCTTACTGTGTTCAGATTTTTATTATTTTTTCTAATATTTTTTTGATGGAAGTGTTGCAGCTTTTTGCTTTCATTTAGGAAGAAAATGTGAAGCAGACATGTTTGACATATCAGTGCTTGAGTTTTCCAGGGAGGCTGAAGCAATACCTAAAGAGACAAATTGCCCTGTTCTACCTGCTCCTTGCTTACTACCCCAAGTTTCTCACCAACTCCTTTCCGGCTTTCACGTCTGAGCTTATCACCTGTGCTGCTTATGAGAGCTGCTGGCATTTTTCCCTCCCTCTCTTCCATCTCAAACCTTCTTGGCTACAGCCTGCAGCTCTTGAAGTCACTAGATCATCAATGTCCTTAAGAAATTGTTGCAAAAAGAAAGAGGCTATAAGGACTTACTGGAGAAGGGTGTTGAGAAGCAGAATGTGTTTTGCAACCCTATTTGAGATAAAAGGCGATCACGTGGCTCTTTCAAAAGAGAAGGACCAACACCACAAAGGTAGGTGTCACCATCATAGACCAAGCTACGCAATACTACTAGACCCTGGCAATACAAATGCAGCCTGCAAGCTTTTCCGCAGCATTTAGAAATTGGCTTTTAAAAGGACCATGTCTTATGGTATATGTTTTTCACACAAAATTTGCAATTTCGTAGCCTCCTAAATTCATTTCCTATATTGCAAAAATTAGATCACGCACAGGAGATATTAAATACATGAAAAGTATCCAATTCTGCTTTGCTCTCCCCACCTCTTGTCTGCTTTATTTTCCTCTTTTTTCAAAGTGAGATGGCTCCTGGACTCTTGCCCTGGCATTCTCACTCAGAAGGGGTCCAGACAGCTGGGTGAGCTAGTAGTTCCAAACACTTGCTTAAGGGGATAATAGTAAATGAAACTTCAGTCATCGTCTTGCTGTGCCCTACAGCCTCCATACGTTAGTACAGAAAACAGGTTAACAAAGCAGGAGTCCATGGATATCATTAAACCAGCTGTTACTTTTCCAGTGACTGCCAGAAGAGGGTAGAGAGAAAGGTGGGCAAAAAAGAAGGGACAATTTATTTTAAGACTGAAACAAGAACGCTCTAATGCCTGCATGTGTCTATTTGATTCCTTTTTCATTTTCTCGTTCTCTCTCCTCCATTTTTCTCTTTATGGGTGTCAAATGCAGATCCGAGTTTTATCTTGCTTTGCCGCAGTGCGAGACACACACATGCATAGTGCTGTTTTGTACATCTTCCCCAACTCCTGCAACAGGGTTCTCCAAGACCCCTTGATCCCCAGTCTGATGTCCCGGCTTGAAGATCCACTTTGGGATTATCTCTTGTCTCCTGAATTTCCCTCTGCAGGGTATTCAGCAATGTCACAGACACAGCCACCCTGTGAGGGGGATGCTGGCTGAGGTGGAATTCAGCCTGCGATTGAATCTCACATGGGTAGGTAGTGCGTGGTCTAACTTCCTACTGCAGTTAATGGAGACTCAGTCCTTACAGGCAGTGAAGTCAAAAGGTTAATTCAGTTGATCAGATGTCTGCTCTAAGATGAGCTGAATTAAGTTCCTAGTCTCAATTGACTGTGCTGAATCTCTATCAGCTATAACAGATGTTTAGACACCCAACTCACATCAATACCTACAGGAAGACCCCTAAATTTAGACATTTTAATCTGGAGCTGAACCTCATTCTAGGAGTCAAGGGACTCTCTGCCTCTTTCCCAGCTTCCTTCTGACCGTAAATAAGAGATTTATATCCCTCTTCCTCAGTTCCTCTCTTTTTGTGAACTAAGAGCTTTCATATATTGCATGCACTGTGAAAAACATAACGCCACAGAACAACTCAGCCATAGTAGCGTTCAAGTAATGGTTGGGCTATTGCAGAAGGAAGGATGTAGCACACCTGGAAGGAGAGAACTGCAGAACCACGACATCAGGCAAAACAACTCTCCTTTTTCCAGAGCACCAAGGACACACTCACAGTGGACTCTGGTATTCTGGTACAGATGCTGTTCCCACAATCACCTGAGCTAGCTGCGATGTGCAACAAGGATTACAGAGTTAGAATAGGCCTCTGCTCAAGCTTGAACCCTGCTGAGAGGCAAAGTTTATCAGCTTAGGCACAGTGCCTTGCTGTCACAGCAAGGTTTCCAAGACTGAGCAAGCCTCCCCCACTTGATGGCATCTTTGTGTCATCTTAGTCTACTGTGCAACATGGTCATGCTTGTAAAACACTGGCTGAGAAGGCTTAAAGGATTTGGAGCTCCTTCTTCAGTGTTTGCATGAGGCTTCAATGGTCTCATGTTCCCAGCTGTTTCAGCAAAACCAAGCTGGTTAAAGCAGACAGTAGACCCTGCTTAGATAATATCCTGGAAGTTTTTGTTATACTGAAAATAAACTACTCCTTCAGATCTGGAAACACACGGGACAAGCTTTCTAGTACTCCTACCTGAGAGCCCGGATAGAAAAGTGAAGCTAAGACACATTAAAATGAAATAACAACATACAACACTTAGCTCTTTTCCTCTGCAAAGTATTTCACAAGCTTTTATTAATTTAAGCCTCATCACACCCTTGGGACACAAGTGCGGTAAATACCTTCCTGAGAGGTAAGATGCAAAAACCTCTCCACCAGTACTCCTCTGACTGACTGTATGAATTGATTCATTTCAGTTGCACCCTTATGTTGCCATTTCCCATGGAGTTTCAAGCAATCAAAGTTTTGTACACAAGAGAATTTGCTTGTGAAATGCACCTGAGCAGATTCCAGCAAAGAACAGAAACAGCAGCTCTGTAATACTGGGCCTCTCTGCGTTTGAAGTAATAAACCAAATGTCAAGCTATGCATCATCAGCACAAGCCTGACTTATGCATTTCTAATGTATGTATTTTAATTAAGTAGCTAAGTGCAAGGAGGAACCTCTAGCAAGTACGTCCGCCTTCAGGTTGCAAGACAGTTTTCCTTCCACCACACAAGCAACCCCCTTCTGCATACAGGCTGCCTGGTGTCTTGAGGACACATAGAATAAAAGATGAACTTGACAGTCACAGATCAGAAAAAAAGATGCTGGCAACTCATGAATCAATGCTTTCTATTTTGTGTCTAAGAAAATTAATTTCCTGGAAGAAATAGTCATACGGACAGAAAGAGGTACCTTACCACCTAATTTTAATTCAGAATGTCTTAATACAAAAAACGTATAAAGCAAATATGTACCACACAAAAAGCCAGCTGGAAGAAAAATGCTCCTCCTTCAGGAAATGAAATATTACAGGTCTTTAAAACCAACAAGGAATGAGGAAAGCAAAAGCAATCAAAATCAAAAAAAGGCAAAACTCCACAACAAACAACAGGAGCAGCACTAACTTGTACCTGTGATAAATCAAGATCTAGCTATATTTCCCTTTTGTGTAAGTCTGGGAAATTCAGAAAGAACATCTGAGAAGGAAATGTACAGCCCAAGAACTGTTTGCAGAAATGATTCGGTTTTGAACCATGCGACTCGAATAACAGTAAGTAGCAAAGACGTCAAAAATCAAAAATCATTTTGGAGTTGTTTTGCAAACAGAAGCAGCTACAATTTTTAAATTAATTGTACAACTCAAATGATTCTATTAGTTATATTTATCAACTATATTTAACCAACAGGAAAACTGAGGCAGAAAAAAGGTAAAAACAGTATTGCCTTGAACATCTTAGTAATTTTTCAAAGTCGTGTTTCAGATCTGAGACACTTTTGCCTTCTTTCCACCTCCCAGGTCCTCAGGTCTATTACCGGGTATGACCACATCGAAGTCCCTGTTAACTTGGAGACCTCACGCTCTGAGCTGGGTCAAATGAAGTGAAGTTCTCAAATTCATCTGGCTATTTTCAAGAAAAAAAATTATTAAAGTTCCCATTTTAAATTTATATTCATGGCTGCAACGGTGTCTTCTTTCTGCTGCTTTTATTGAAATAATTACATTTTTAAAGGACAGTAGAGAACAAAGTAAAGGTAGTTAATGAATTTATCTTTTTCTTTCTTTCCTCCTCAAAAGATTTTTTTTTGGTCAAAATTAATATTCAAGTAAATTTGTAGACTAACTCATCAGATGTGTTCACAGAAAATATTGGTATTTAAACTGAAAAAAACCAAGACCTAAAAGCATGCAATCATACTCCAACGTCCATAATCTACTGCACCATCACTATGTACAACATGACTTCCATTCTTCACTTCCAAGCAAAATATTTTGGAAGGGGGAAAGCCTTTTTGCCACAAAGGGAAATCTGAATAAAAGGTTTTAATCAGGGAGAAGGAGGAAAAAAAAAATAGACTTTTCCCCTTCAAAATTCCCTTAGGGAAATCACAACAAACCAAAATGCCAGAAGTTCATCAGAAGGGACACGAACAAAGCCATCTTTTGGCCAACTCCAGGCAATACAGCTTTTATACAGAAACAGCCATCAGCAAATTCAGAGGGTGTCATCCGTGGGAGTTTAGATCAGGTAAGTTATGCATTTATGCGGGTTTTTTTTTCATCCTCAGGGCCCCACGTTATTATATTAAGAAAACTATTTCCATTGCCACGTCTCCTTATTTGCTAGAAAAGATTAAAGAGCTTCAAAGTGCATAGGAAAAAGGTGCAATTCTTAAGAACAGTGCAAAGTTACAGGGGACTGTCTGCTAATAATGTGTGTTGGTTTGGTAACAAGCTGAAGCAGAGAGCAGCGGGGGCACAGCTTCATGGCTGCGGCTTTTTCAAAGGGGCCTGTTAAAAGTATTTCAGGAGGAGAGACATGCGAGTGAAATCTTTAAATGTGTCAACGGGGAGGCCAGACACTGAACTTCTGCCCACTCCAGAGCTGACACCATCCTTCAAAGCAGAGGAGATTGACCTTTGCAGTTGAGAATCACTGAGTGGCAGCAGGGGGGTTCCTGTATTTGTTTCTAAGACGTTTTTTGCCTTTCTCTTGTGATAGGAAAAAAACCTCCACAACACAAGCGGTAGTCATTTGAAGCCACGTTTTAGTGAAAAAAAATTATTCTTCTTCCTTGGAAATGG
>NW_009731366.1:0-21888 GCF_000703405.1 Apaloderma vittatum | reverse complement strand
TGAAGTTGTCGAATCAGTCCATAACGAAGTTAAAAAGTGCTCAGAAAAGGACAAATATTCATTCTCCTCTCCTTGTGCTTTATAAGGAGTGCAAGATCTGCTTAGCCTGCTCAAGTACAAAGCAATAGGTTCCAGCAAGGCCTGCAGCAGGTATTGGACATCCACCGTATTGTGTACCTCCTCTTCCTCCCTCAAGCCACATTAATCACAAGCACCCCGTCCTGCTCCATTTCCTGAAACGCTTTATGCCACCCAAGCATGGAAAAATCATGACAATACAGTCTCTCTTCCCCTCTGCTCCAGCCAGTTTTCTCAGGTGGAAACATAAACCAGCCAGCGAAGGAAAAAAGAGCAGTACTCACACTGCAGAGACAAAACCTTCTAGCAGAGAAATAAGAAAAACTAGAACAATTCAAGCGACAGAGATAAGTTTGGGATCACTCTGTATGGTCCACTAATGAGTCCAAACATCAAGACACTGCTTTTTCTTGGAAGCAAGCACCAGCATCTCTTGCTAATGTCCGCCTAAAGCAGACTCATCCTTCTGTCTGATGTGCAAGAGAAACCTCGCACTCTCAACATCTGCACCAGAACCATGTGATCCCACACTGAGCTCCAAGTGCAAATACCCCAGATGGATCTACATGCTCTTCAAAGATAAAACCATGGCCTCAGTTGCTTCGCTGGATCTGAATCCTAAAGGTGGGAAGACAGAGTCCCCCAAAATTAATGTCCTCAGCCTGTATGCAAACAGAGGGAGAAGATTGAACAGATGGAGGAAAATATGAAATTAAAACAATTCCTGACTGTTACTGCATGATCTTGGGCAGGCTGCATCACCTCTTTGTATTTTGTTCTTCCTTGCTCTTCCCGTCTAAGCACACACCCATATCTACATCTGTAAAACTCCCATTGTAATGTAATGATTGTTATGAGGACTAATTGAATCAATGTTTGCTAAGTGTACAGCAATCCGCAGGTGGAAAAATACTACATAAGATGGTCCAGCTTAACCAAGTAAGCACCGTGCTATGGTTAGGGAGAAACACACCAATGCCAAGCAAGGGAGAAGAGGAATCCATGCCAAGCTCTTGGCAAACGTGCTAAAGAGGAGTCCATGCCAGCACTTGAAACCTGAGTAGAGAGCAGAAGGCTGGCTAACAAGGAGATTCAGCTGGTTACATCTCAGGCCTAGATAAAACACCCATTGAGGAACCAGGTGGCACAGGAATCTACGTGTGTTCAGTGAAACTGGTAGGGAAAGACAGTTTAAATGTTATGTCTGCACAGATGGAAACCAAGTTTTTGAATTAGAAGAAAGTACTTTCTATCAGTAAAGTATAAGCAAGCAACCAAGACTTTCCCTATTATGAAAATATCAATTTTCCACTCTGCTCCAATCTGAATTTTGTCGATGTTAACTTGACTTCAGAAGTCACTGACTTTGCTGACACAATATCTCAACAAAAATTTTCTATTGATGTTTTCTAGTCATCACCTCTAGTTTAGAGCTATAGGATTGAATTTTTACCATTCTAAGACTATTCTCACTCATTATGAAGATGATAAATTCACTTCTATGTATTCAGAGTATGCTGAGAGCACCTTAACTTAAAGTTTAAATCCAGAATATACTCTGGGCTGCTAACCTTAGAAAAAGATAAACCTTATGTCTCTCTTTTCTGGGAATAGGCACATACTGTGTGACCCCCTCCGAATGATTTGGTCAGTATCTCACAGCACTATACAGCTTGCTCTGTGCTGGTAAGCTGCTGCTATCCATCCATCTAACACAGAGGAAGCGGTTTACCATCAGTGTTGCTTCAAGATAAGATTTTATTTTTTTTAGGTGATTTACGTAGAGAAGAAAAAAAAAAGCTATAGAAATGAGAACCCCATGATTACTCCAATGTTTTGTATTACTACATATTAATCACTCTTCTCTCTAGAGATGCCATTGCTGATTTGAGAGACTCCATTTTCTTTTCGTTAAAGGTATCTCCAGACCATCTTAAAGAGCTGAGCAGGCTTGGAGAGATAACAAGGAAAATACGCCTCTAAAGATGCTTAATGCTCCATTCTGATTGTGTAGAGATGCTCACAAACTCTAAGCCCCGCAAAGGACCAATAGGTTCAGATTCCATTCAGTGTGTATATATTTACCCTTATTCACAACATTACAGAACTACTGTCCTTCCAAAAGAGATATAATAAGGAGGAAAGCTTTCTGCGACAGAGAGCTCTGGCGCATTCATCCAGCAGTTTAGCAGAACAATACAGAGATGGAGTCTGCAGCCAAAGAAAACAGAGCCGTCACTTAAAAGCTCCAATGTTAATAGCTGTTCTGCAAACCCCATCACAATGAAGTGAGAAGAGAATAATGAGGAAAAAGGGAATAGGACAGCGTGAGGGCCAGGGAAGCAGCTGAGACATTCAAACAATAGCTACAGTACCAGAAGACACTCACTGGAGTGTTAATTTGGGGTATTCCCTAGCAGTGAAGAAGGACACCGCAACACAGACCTCAAGGGACCCCAAGGGCTGCCCAAGTTGCTGAAC
Source organism: Apaloderma vittatum (assembly GCF_000703405.1). Classification (NCBI taxonomy): domain Eukaryota; kingdom Metazoa; phylum Chordata; class Aves; order Trogoniformes; family Trogonidae; genus Apaloderma; species Apaloderma vittatum. The sequence goes on along the minus strand of NW_009731366.1, from coordinate 19,329 downwards.
TCCTCACCATCCACCTTTCCTCTGACATTACAGAAGCAAAATTCACGGGGTACTCCTAGCTATGCTGTGGCTGCAGCTCCGTGCATGGAGCCATTGTGATTGCCTTGCCCGTGGAAAGGCGGCCTCAAGAGCGCGAGCCTGCGAGTGAAGCAGCCGAGTTGCCCTCCCTCGGCCCCAAGCGAGAAGAAGACTGCAGGTACAGAGCTGGTAATAAATGCAGGTGCATGTGAGGAGGCTTTACCAGCCCCGGTTTTAATCTAGCTGAGAAGCCACATTTACTCTAGAGCCCATGCCGCTCCGCTCTCCCTGTTGCTTGTTACTCATACTAACACCCTGTTAATTAACCCTAGTGCTGCTGACGGCACAGCCATCCCCCAAAGTGGAGCGGGGAGAGGAAAGAGAACAAAGAGTTAGTAACACCTTTGTGAGGGAAGTGCAGTTTGCAGTAGCCAGACTAAAATGAAATGCATTTCAGGTTGGTGAAATGGAAGAGTTGAAGCTGTTCGTTATCAGGTACAACTTAGACACATTATGTACAACGTGGTGGAAAGATCCCTTCCTGTGTTCCTTGATAGGATTTGGCAAGAAAGTCAGTAAAACGTTGGGACCCAGGCATTCGAAACATCAAGGTTAGTTTCTGGCAGCTGGTAAATGATGCCAAACATGCCCAGAAAAATTATTAACTTGTTATTAAATTTGACACTATTAAAGACCACCCTCTCTCCAAATGCCCAGGATAAAGTCCTAGTCTTCCCACTCAGTTATATTTTCAAGTATTTATCAAATATGATTAGCTACGCTCTCCTAGTCTAATTTTCTCTCTTTTTTTTTTCCTTTTTTTTGACACTGCCAGCTCTGCATATGCCCAGCCACTGCTGGGATTGCTCCAACCCAATCCATTTCTATAGGCAGAGACCCAATAAAACCTCTGTGGAAATGCTTAAGTGTATTGTCCATACATAAAATGCATTCCCTCAGCTAACAATCTCTGCAGAGAATGAGCAGGTAGTAAACATCTCTTCAAATTTCCCAGACTGACAGGGGTCTCCTGCGTGCGATATTCCCCATAGACATCCACCTTCTCTCCCCCATTCCTGCCTCCTTTCAGCATGACATTACACTGCCGTTGGGATGCATTAGCCAGAGTCCCTGCGGGGCTGCTACCTCGCACCCAGGTAAACCAACTGCTGTGAGTGTTTCCAGGATTACAGGGTAGCAGACACCTTGAAAAGGACTATCACAAACTAATGTTTGTATTATGAATCCCATATTCCCACCTTCTGAAGGCTCCCTACCACCTCCCTCTTTGTAAGCAACTAGAATTTGGGTTTCTTTGAAATGAGCTAATGGAACGCATACATAGTCATAGCGGCAGCAGAATACATAACAAATACCATCACCAACAACAGGAGAACAAGCAAAGGAAACAATTGAATTAATGGCTGATATTTTAGTGTCCTGTAATCTTCCTCACTCCTTCCCCATGGAGGCCTCCGAAGGGAGCTGCCAGAGCCCTGACTGCAAGGGAGAAGTTACACGGATGAGGAGCCACTTCAAAATGACACAAACCTGTTTTATGTGTCAATCAAGATGGAGGATGAACCGTCATTTAGCAACAGTGTCACTGAAATTATACTGCTTTGCTTCTGAAGTACATAAATATTTGATTCTCTCTTCTTCAACTTTCTGCTTCTTCCCTTGTTTTAAAACAGAATTTCACAGATTTTAAAATAGAACCATAGTTTGGGTTTGTTTTTTTTCTCAGTCACATTCAGTCGGTTTGAAAAATATCTGAAGTGTCTCTGTAAGAGAACTAGCATATATCCTGCCTATAGCCAATAATAAGAAAAAAAACCCCAGAATATATTGCTAGCATAATATGGCAGGTTTCTGTCCCCATTCATCTATGGAGTTTCTCCTTTAAAATCTGATTAGACCAATTTTGGGGAGGAGTCTGGAAGCCCCAGGCTCTTACCACTTGCCCCATATGCTGATAGTAGCCTTGAGCCTGCTCTGCTTGACCTGCAGGTGGATTCCCAGACCTTCCTGCATGTGTTTGCGCCTCTGAAGCACAGGGGCTGTTCACAGAAAGAGCTCTGCTCCTTCAGAGGTCCCAGGGGCTGGGACCAGGCTTCTGGGGGGAGGTTAGCAGGCTGGCCTGGGGAAGGAAAACCACAGCTCTGTAAGCCATAGTAAGTGATGAGCAGCTGCAGGCGGACCTTTGCAAGAGGAAGATAGACAAGTCCCTGAAAATTTGTCCCAAGTGAGGCACAAAGAAGTGTTTTGGTTTAAAATTTTATCCTAGGTAGACAGAAAACACTGCTGGATATGTTCATCGAGACTAGCAGAGTATATGAGTTATTTACACAGCACTCACCTTTTTACATTTCAGAGGCTGGCTAAATACAAAACAACTCTCTTTTGTGTCCAGCTTATATGGCAGAGAGTAGCCTATAGCTCTGACTCAAAGCAGCTGCTGCCTTAGCTCAGATGCTAGAGACAAATTCTTCTGCTACTGAGAGTTGTAACTCACATGTCCCCAAACTGGCAAGGGGGAATGCATCATCACGCAGGTTATTTTTGTATGAGAGCAAATCCTAACTATTGCCTGCACCGTGTCCTTAGGGATAGCCTAACATTCTTGTGCTCCATAAGCAAAACCTCACATCTGTGTAAAAGATTTATAAACATTAACCCAGGATTGTGAGGGCTTCTGAAAAAATGTATGCTAGATGCTATCCATGGTCACGCTAACAATGAAGCAGGCTTTATCACTTAGAGTTTGCCCTCAAGGGTACACAACTGTTTAATGCTTCAGAGGAAAAAAAAAACCAAACAACACAACACAAACACATACAAGCACAGTATTAACCCAACTGGGTAAACCTGAGGAGTTCTGCTTTGTGGGAATCTCTGTCTCAGGAATTTTGCTGAAACATTTTGCTGCGGAATTTGGGAAATGTGCTGCCAAGCAAGAAGGACATGGGATACGAACATACAAGCAAGGCTGCTTCAGGTTGCAGTTCCACTATAGGTTTACCAGTGCTGCAGCATTACTCTTGTCCCGTCTCTAGCTGTATAGTCTTATCTGCTTCCTCCTCAAACTCTCTCCTGGGCAAGAATGGGAATTCATTAGCCCTGACTTACACTAGTTAAAACTACTGTGGAGCAGTGCACTTGGAAAAATGCACTTCTTTAAGGAGTTCACCCCATGAGCTGGTTTCTGGTAGTCCCTGTACTGTGGAGGATCATAACTTTGCCGGAACCAGTAAGTTTCTGCAAAGTATTGCTTTCAGCAAAATGCTATTTGGTAATGAGAACCGGCTTTAGTGGAAGACTCCCAACTACTCATCTCTCCGGCAGAAAATTGAGGGGAAAAAAAGAAGAAAAAAACTCTAATACTCTTGTATACAAAAAGATGTTTCCAGCTAAGGAAAAAACCACCCCCAAATCAAATATTTGTTCTTTTAACAGTGAAGACTTGGAGCAGAGAGGAACAAGGTAATTTCACATGTTCCTGTGAACAAGCTGCTGCAAATAGCTTCCCTAGATAATAAGTAGAAACGAGTGAGAAGAAATGGATAGGGGAAGATCTATAATAGTGCAAAGAAATGTGTGATCAGCTAGGGAATTCCTCTTCGGAGCCTTGTAGAGAATATTGTATTTGCCAGACCAGATCAGACCACTGGGCCAATCAAGTGCAATTTAAGCATTAGGTGTAACAGCTTGATAAATCTAGGTCAATGCACCTACACGCGGGTACAAGTTTAATACCACTTCATTAGCAGGACTGCAGTACCTAATATGGAGCATATCCACAGGTCCTGGAAGAGAGAAACTATTGGCATTTATGGGATTGCACAATTAAATCAATGAGTTTCTCTTAACGAGTGACCAGAAATTGGTCCCACTTTACAATTTCTAGTCTGCAGCAGCAGACGGTGCTGATGCTTCAAATATAAGTGGAAAACAGTGCTGCAACACTCCTCTGGCCAGTGTGTAACACCCTGCAGGAGGCGGCTGGAGAGGGAAGAGCTCTGCCGTTTTGAGCTCTTGCAATCAATCAGCCTTCCCTGGAAATGTATTCTCTTACTATGCAGCAGATTCACAATTATTATTAAATGTTCTCAAAAACCAGCATGGACCTGTTTAAATCCATCTTGGCACTTTGTGGCTCTGCCACAACCCGGCACGAAGGGGGACTTTATCTCTGTGCTTGCTTTAGGTTACTACACCGGGAACTTTGCTTCTGGGGCTTACTCAATGAACAGAGAAATCATAAGATTTTTAGGTGTGTTTGTAGGACATCTCTGCAGGAGGGCTGAGGAAGACAGAAAGATTCCTGACTGCCCTGGCCAGCAGCTGAGAGAGGGAGATTGACTGAGGAAGGCTCTGCTCTCCTGAGACCGTGGAGAGAAGAAAAAGCTCTTTATTATTAAAAAATAAAATTGGCAGTACTACATCAAAAGCATTAGATCCCCAGTTCCTTTCCCGACAAGTGAGAAGGTTACAGTTTTCTTCTGCTCCTTCCCTGACCACCACCCATGACTCCGTGCTTCCTACTGCACGTTCAGGGCTGTTCAGCTAGTTCAGTGCAGAGCCCTCTCTGTACCACGAGCATCAGTCTCTGGTCATAGCCTAGAATTACTTAGATCAGCTTGCTCAGGTGCATCTACACTACACAGCGACCTCTCCCAGTACAAACCGAGAGGAATGGCAGCCTGTTGGACACTTCCAGCACAGAAAGTTGTGTGCCACCTTCCGCATGAGCCATCATGCTCACGGAATTGCAGTACACTTAAATTTTGGCAACCACCCAAGGCACACAGAGAACAGTAGGAAATACAGGTGCACAAAAGGCATACCGTGCTGTCAGATCCTAGCAAAGCCAGGGCCAAACTTCCTTACAGGCAAGAACCAAGCCAAAAATCTGCTTCTTCAGTTGCCCTGTTGCAGATCTACCCGTTCCTTCATCAGAAGCAAATTTCAACGGCTTCTAATGCAAACCCAGACTTCACATAGTGCAAAAAGCTCTATAGGCATAAAATATATCTTTTGGAAATGAAAAGCAGTCCAAGAGATGTAATCAGCTGAAAGGCAATTCTTCACCAAGGTTGCCAGATGCAGATGAACTCCTCAGGGCTTGCTGGCTCCCGAGATGCCCGTCTAATCTACTCAGCTGACATTGCCAAAGTCTCATCAGACCAAGCTTCCTAAAACCCTGGCTAGCAGCCCTTCCATCTATTCTCCAAGTTCTCCATTCTGAGTTTTTGTGACCTGACCATTATTATCCAAAATGCTCCATTCACTTGAGTTAGCCCTTATAATCCTTTGAAGATGGCTTTATCTATCTAGCTGCCTTTTTTTAGACATCTATCTATCTATAGAATATGAGGTTCAAAAGCCTCCAGGTGCTTTACTTCAACATACATGATGACATTCTGGAAATTCATCTGTGCTGGAAGAATATCAGACTGCAATGAGAATAGTGGATAAAGGGAGAGAAGGCTACCTACTTCTCCTGTAATAATAATGGTGACGCTAAACGCAAGGAAATACTAGACTAGGGAAATATGGCCTTGGCAATAACTAGAATTTGCAGGCTGAAACTGTCATTTTGCACACACTTCTTTCAGGAAGCAGAACTAGAGGATTTTGCAGAACAAATACAGCACACAAACCAGGGTGGGAAAGAGCATGGAAGGAGCTGCTGCAGGAGTCTGGCAGATGCAGGAACACAAGCAAGGATGGAGTCTGAGCACAAATGCCCATTCTCGACTCCCTCCCCCCATGCAAAATATCCCTCCAGTGCCCTCACCAGCCAGGTTTCTTACAAAAGCCAGATATCTCTGAGTCAGTAGCACTAAGGGTTTCATGTGCACATATACGTGCCTGTGCATGCATGGTCTGGGAGCAGGACATGCTAAAAAGCAGCCAGAGGCAGCCCTGGGCTTTGAGTCTGGGGAATGGCAGTGAGGGCAGGACAGGGAGGCGAGTGTGGGGCCAGCACGAGCTCAGACAGCACAGGGATCCTGGGACCAGGATAGAGAAACAGAAAATGGATCAAAGGTAGTGTTGGACCATGAAGGTTGTGGCTTATTTCAAACCCCATGAAGGCTGTGGCTTCACCCTCGCCTTTATCCCTTTCCCCTTTTTCTTATTATGTTTTCTGCTTTCACCTTGCATCTCTCCTCAAATCGCATGGGTAAAAAAATCCTGCCATCCTCATGCCTCTGCTGCACTCCCTTAATTCAAAGCCCATCCTCATTGCCATGCCGTGCCCATCCCTGACAAGCCCTGAAAGCCACAGATCCTTCAACTCCCGTACGGATGTCACCTAATGAAGACATCTATAAATATGGCCCCATTAGGGCTCACCATCTGGCTGAGCCTCTTGGACGGCTCCGCTCCCCACAGATCAGCGGGCACGGAGACCGCTGTGGCCAACCAATTATTCCTTCATCTCCTGTTTCAGCATTCATGGGCATGGATGCCCTCAGCAACGCCGCTGGCGGCTGAGACCACAGGCTGAGCGGCGAGACGTGCCATTTAAAGCGAAGCTGTCAGTCGAGTCCACACCGCGCTGCCTCTCCACGCACTGAGCCCAGGGCTGGCCTCACCGGCACGCTTGCCAGCCTCTTTTCCCCTGAAGCTCCACACGCACCCCAGAAGCACTGCAAGGGCAATGAGCCTTTTATTTGATATATATGAAAAAAAACCAACCCAATGCTTTTATTTCTAAAATTCCTCTTTTTTTTTTCCTAAGGAAGTTTTCCAAAACAAATCTGTTACTGCAAAATGGGAAACTAAAATAGTCCATCTTCTCCAAATAATTTCTCCATTTTTCCCTCCTCAAAACCAAGCATGACGCAAAAAGAGCGTAAACTCTCCCCAAACTGTATATTTAGGAAGATAAAATAGCACTGCTGCTGACGTTTTTCCACCTTCCTATCTTTTTTTTCCCCTATTTTTCCCTGTCATCCTCTGCCTGTTCCCAAATGCCACTGCAGTCACCAGGCCAAGCTCTTGGAGAGGTGCCTGTGCATGAAAAAGTTCACTGAACTGAACAGTCTGCAGCCACAGGACACCTAAGATGCCTGTATTTTCTTTGAAGTACATGAATATTTGATATCTTCCTTCCCTTCTTCCTTGCCTTAATTATTCTCTTATTTTGAAACACCAGCTTGCATGAAGTATTTAAATAAAGCTGTTTTCAGAGCCACAAGCAGCTTGAAACAGTCAAGCCTCCCAAAATATACTGTAAGTGCTATACATCCTCCTGTTCAACTCATAAGCGGCAGAGAGCAAGGCTCAATCAGAGGAATCCATACAGGACAGTGGGTTATAGGGATGGCCTTTCCCTTCTGAAAACTTGGGTTCCCTCACCAGGTAAGTCCGTGCACCTGAGATGAAACAGAGGGTCTGCTCCCCGGCCATCCTGTGCAAATCACTGCAGGGTGTGGCACAGTGAACTTTGCTCAGAAAACTACCTGAAAACTCAGGAGATGCAGCAAGTTGGAACTGAAGTGGGCAATGAGGGCAAAATATTGAAAGCTGCAATTTGGAAAAGGAGCAGTCGCTGCAGGCCAAGAGGAGAATGAAAACACATAGAGAACTTCTTATACACAGATATATATATATATAGATAGATAAAATCATATGTATACACACATATAAAGACATGCCCCTGTACTCAGCATCCTGTACTCTGGCCTCGTCAGATCTCAACAAGCCTGTTTTATGGGATGCCTTTGAGAAGATGTCCGGGATCCCATTTGCTTTGAGTCATGATATTTTGATGCCAAAACTCTAGGTGACCCCAAAGAACCACTGGATAACTGTGCATGTAGAGAAACAAGTGGCTCTAACTGCAGGGCAGGAGGTGGGATGCTGCATGTCTCAAGCAAGCGGCAGTGCTCCTTCATACTCACAGCTATGACACAACACTCAGGTGATGTGAGATGAGGGCTGAGCTGCTTTTGGGCAGCTGTTGAGAGCTGAGAAGTTGCCTGTGTATTAGTACAGCGGGGAATGGACATTAATGAGGACAGCCACACTTGCACCAGGCAAGGGTGCTACAGGCCTAGCAGCTGTTCCAGATGCTCCAGCAATGTGACCTGGATTATTTGGAGGTGCTTCCCCAAACAGGTGAGAGAAAAGGAAATGAAGCACAGCTCTGCACAGGTCAGGGGAGGTCATGCACCATAAATGTTTGTACAGGTGGATGAATAGCTGTGCCCAAAGATGGTCACCAAGCAGGGCAAGGCGGAAACACACATATTTGATAACTCATCCATCTTCATTACAAAAATGAGCCATCGCACCCTAATACCACTTTTAAGTTTGCAGACGTTTATATCAGACACAACAGGTAGCTGGGAAGTTGTAAAAGGGCTGCCTGTAAATCTCGGGACCAAGTGTCCTGAAGTTTGACTGAATGAGGTGGAGATTACCCTCAAGGCACTCTGCTGGGAATGTGTACATGACCAACAACAGGGGCATATGACGACTTCCCCAATCTGCCTGGGCTAAGAAAGTCATGCTCCTCGGCTCTTGTCTAATGGTGCATCTCTGAATCAGCCCTTCATTGTCATCTGCAGTAGATTTTGTGCTCTTATTACCTTGTAAAAACTCCCTGCGCTGTCCACATCCCTTGCCTATAAAACCTAAGCAAAGGTGAAAGCTTCTGTGAGGAGGAAGCTTTAACCTAATGGAGAGATGCTTGCAGAGAGCTGGAAAAGTTACGAACACGTCTCTGTGCTTGAATATATTTCCTTTTTTACACTGAAGATTTCTAACACCATATTCCCAGGCCAAAGCTGCTCAGTAATTCCGGGTGAGAAGAGGTGGAATTTTAACCGCGTCCTACGCAAGGGCCAGGGGAACACGTTTTTAAATGAACTGAAGGAGACAGTCAAGTGCAAACCTTTCAAAGGCAAGAAGAAAGAGACTCTTAAATAAGTTCCACATACAGAAAAACCCACCCTACAAACAGCTTTACATTGCAAGGACATATCACGCTCCAGTCACCCCAAGAGGCAGAGGGGTTGCAAGTTTAACTTTGTACAGCCAAGGTGACCCTCTCCTCCTGCCCACGCATTAACCAAGAGACAGGACTAACACGACGTGCGCCAGCAGCTACAGAAAGCAGAGCATGGACTACAGCACAATGAGTACTCTGGCAAAAGCATGGAGCACAATATTTATTTACTGCCTGTCAGTGTCTAGTCTGGGTGGGATGCTGCATCTTCATAGCCATCATGAACTGCTCATTAAATATTAACTGGACAGGAATTCGTTACAATCGGTTCATCTGAGTTGATAGGAAAAGAGGCAGCAAGCAGCACTGGAGAAATTCAGATGGAAAGGGAAGGAACAACAATCAGCTGCTACAATGGTTACAGTCAGTAATGAGCTGGCTGGCTAGTGTGCATCACTACTGCTTTCTAGTAAGTGGAATTAGGAGCAGAGCCATGTGTCAGGGGCTCCATACTGTCAGCTGTTAGCAGAGAGATTGATTTAACACAAGCGTCAATGGCGCGAGCTTTGGCAAAGGAGCAACTCCCCTCCTAGCTGCCAGGCAACCACAGCATAAACCAGAGAGGTACCAATGACCAAACAGGCAGTGTGGCAAGACTGACACTGAAATGCAGCTTTATCAAATATAATAGGCTTAACACTGTGGAAGATTTTGAAACTACCATATACAACGTTGCACATGAGAAAAGATTCATAAATAACCTAGTACTACTGAGGAGATGAAGGGGAGCATCCAAGCCACACTGTAACCCAGCCTGGGAGCACTGGCAAGAGCACGGCTCCAAATAACCAATGCAGCCCTGTTTGCTTCACCCTGGTGCTGATGTGGTGGGAGGGGGAATGAGAAATCGAGAGGGGGCAGGCCCCCGTCCCAGGAAACACAGTCTGTAGGAGAGAAAAGAAATCATCTCTCTGACAGTCTAGAATGAGAGTAGGAAAGAGAAAACCTTCAGGGAAAATTGCAGTGTTTCTTCCCGGAATGAGCCTGGACTCTGAAATCAGCACACAATACACGAGATTGAACACTCGCAGGCCTGGCCCTGTTATTGAAGTAATCTTGGGTAGAAAACGAGAAACAAATAATGAACTTCTTTGTTTACCTTAAAAAACAGATTACTGTTATTCTCCAGCTTAGTTGACTGGAATTATCCAGAGAAGTTCAGCCACAAAAGTCTTCTTTGAAAAGTGTAAAAACTGTAAAATACCCTTCCCCAGAGTTTGTTCCTCTCTGCTTCCATCCCATCAGCTCAGTGGAATGATTAACACGACCATTCACTACATTTTAGCAGAGCTAAAAGACATGCTGTCTATTTTTTTACCCAAGATCTTTTTGCTGTGTCTTGCCTTTTGGATACATACGATTTATGAAGAAGCCAGACTGGCTTTCAGGTCCCAGGATTGACTACTGGTCTGAAAGTGAAAGGGGAGGAAAAAACCCACAAAACCCTATCTTCTGGCTGTGCAAAGTGACAGGAACTTTCCTGGAGTCTGTGAGGAACAAGCAACCAGTCCCAAGGGCTTCTACTTAACCTCTAAACAAAACTGAATTGTCTTTTTAAAAAAGCCCTGCAACTGTATGCCCTTTCTAGGAAGCCTCTTGGTCATCCTTGGGAACTGAAGGTGGAGAGGTAGAAGCTGGGAGTGGATCTATATATAGAGATCATGGCAAAAAACAGCAATGGGGACAGAATAAAGCATCCTCCCAAAATGGGTCACCTATTTTTTTCTTCTTCCAGGAGTATGTTTCTTCACATTTCCTCAGCTCAAAGCACCAGCCTTATTCACAGCGAGAAAGAGTAGAGCAGAAGGCAATTATAAGAAACTGAATTCTGGTTGCGGAGGTAGGTGTTAAAACACATACAGCCACGTGCCAAACTCACATTTGTGATCTTGCCAGACTTGGGTGGCACAAAGCTCCCGTAGAGGAGAAAAAAACCAACCCATTAAGACAGACCAGGCTCCTTGCAGCACATGCTTCATTCAGCATTTCAGTGAGGAGGCTCAGGGGTGAGATTTCAGGCTTCTTTACCCTCTCCCAGGGAAGATGGTCAGGATTTTTTTCACATGGGGGTGAGCTGGGAGGGAGTGCTGAGGCACACACAGACACGTGTGTCACTGTACAGCATCTCCAGGAGCAGAGGCAGTAGCCAGCTTATCCTTCTGCCTGTTGTCAAACAGATAATTGTTCTAAAACAGCTGGGCCAGACAATAGCATCTTTAATGGCCCAGCTTAAACGCAGTCGTGACAGAAATCATAATTTTTTTAATCTCACTTTCCCCAGCCTTCCTGGAAATTAATTTTTTAATGACTGCAGTTGGCTTTCATTTTTACTCTTGTTTTTAATTCAGATAACTTCTTGAGTCACGCAACCTCCCTCACCCGCCCCCAATGCTCCCTATAAATGAAAGGCTTTGATATTTCAAATGCAAAACTAACACCAGATGTTAACAGAACCAATGGGATAGCCTGGTTCACCAGTTCTTGCCACCTTATTCTAGGACTGATCAAAGATCCCACATGCTCAACATATAAGGACTGGGGACAGGGTTTGATCCATTCCTACAGCACTTAATAATACAAATTCTCCCTTAGCACGAAGACCCAGGCAGCACATCTCACATCACCCTCCCCTCATGGCCCATCTTCAAATGTTTTGATCCCAAGTAGCAAAGTGAGATAACAGCAAATCTTTGACACTCAAGGTCAGCTGATTGTTCCTGCATGATATCACACCAGCATGGTTATTTTCTCTTGCTGCATGCTTAAACAAAGGTAGGAAAACCCACTGTTTTCTCCAGAGTTCCAAAAATGTGTAATTTAATTGTTGTTTCCCAACAAACCATTTTAGGAAGTTCTCATGTAAGTGTTAGAAAACATTTATCACTGAAATTTCTATGCAGTAAAATAATTACTACTTTTCACAGAAGAAGTAAAACTTACAATGAAGCTCACCCCTTCTCTGCCCTTCGGCACCCCAGGATCTTCCAGTCTGGGGTTCCCTTCATGCATGTCATTGTGTGTCTGTGATCACAGACACACAATGTGGTTATTATCACAGTCTTCTGGTCTAAATATGTCCATTTTTTTTAACCCTCAGTTTTGTTTGTCTCCATGAATGCACACCTCAGAATCCTCTGTTTCAGTTTAGACAACAGAATAAAAATGCTATAAAGTCTAATTTATTTTTGTTTCCCCATACATGGCTATATTTGTCTCTTGGGTCCCATGCCTCCTTTTTTTTTTGTTGCATATTTCATATTGAAGAAAGCAAAATTCATACCTTCTCAATGAAATTTTCAGAAACTATGCATTGCCCAGTGCTAATATTAAGCAATATTAACTACTGCAGCTGTTTACATTCAGAAGCTTTCCCTCAGCCTCAGGAAGGACAAAATTTATTTTTATATACTAATTTAAATTTCCAGAAAATGCCATGGTCACCTCAGACTATGACTCAGTAACCCAGCTGGAGGTCATGATCTTAGAGCAGGAGAAACGTAACCATCACACATCAATCACCTATGTCACTTGGCACTTCTGCAAGGCAATATTTAAATGAGTCCTTCTGAAACTGAACTCCTTATTGCTCTATACCTAAATGGCTGGCCTTACAGATTCAGTCTAGATGCCTGACTGGCAGTTACTTGGATGATGTGATGAAGGATCCTGCTCTCAAACATCCATCCAGTGCTCAGCATCCCGCTGTGCAAGCAGGACTTTACGACTCCATCTTCAGTATGAATTTGTTCAGCGGGTGAATGCGGAGGGGTAGGCTGCAAGGGTTAACGTAAAACACTACACTGTAAAAGAAGGCGAGCTGGAGCCTGGGATGCTGAGCACTGTCCTCTGCTTCTGGGGATAACTAAGGATCCAAGGTGTGGACAAACGAAATGTATAATTCAACAATGAAGGGGAAAACAAACAAACAAAAAAACCCAAACAACCAAAAAACCAAAAACCCAACAGGGAATTGAGTTTCCAAAACATAACCTGAGCTGTGACTACTGGGTTCATCAACGTGCTACCTAAAAATAGTTACCTCTGATTTCAGTGATTTTAAGTCAGGTTTAGCATGTGGTCCGGGCCATATCCATATACAACATTGCTGAATTGGGGTTAAGTCAAAACAATATCACCTGAAAACAGATGGCATTACCAAGACACTACTCACTAAAAATCTCATTTCAAAACTCACATTATCTGACTGGTCACTTGGTCAGGAATAAGAGGAAGAGAAAGTTTCAAAAACACTCAACCAAACTACCCATTGCTGGCACAATGCTACAAATTAATCAACACAAATTATGGCTTAATTAAAACTTCTCTTCCACCAGGTCATGGATGACAGACAGAAGAAGCCAGGCCCAGTGCACCTTAGAAAGGAGAAGGGCTGGCAGTTGATGCTCTTCAATGACGGGGGCTCTCTTTGGCACTGAAGCAGCCAACACGCTCAGAGACAAAAAGTGTCTACAAATAGAATCATAAAGGTTGGGAAAGACCTCTAAGATCATCTAGTCCAACCCTCTGCCCAACACTACCATGACCACTAAACCATGTGCCATATCTACACATTTTTTTGGACACTTTTATAGATGGTGACTCCACCACTTCCCTGGGCAGCCTGTTCTAATACCTCACCACTCCTTCAGTAAAGGAATTTTTCCTGATAGCTGACCTAAACCTCCTCTGGTTGAGCCCACTTCCTCTTGTCCTATCATTAGTCACTTGGGAGAAGAGACCAAAACTCACATCACTACAATCTCCGTTCCGGTAGTTGTAGAGAGCAATGAAGTGTCCTCTCAGCCTCCTCTTCTCAAGACTAAACAATCCCAGCTCACTCAGCCACTCCTCATTAGACACGTTCTCTAGACCCCTCGCCATCTTCAATCTGACAATGTGCATCCAGAACTGGGATGTTGGCATTTCCTTAGAGCACCTTGGGGTGGAAGTTCTACTAGCCCTGGAGCATGAGGAACTCATGTATAATTTATTTTTCCTTTTCTGTTCCAGGCTGTCTGAAACTGAGTAGCTTTGATTGGCAAAGCTGCCGGGAGGGGGAAGAAGAACAAAATGCAACTCCCCGCTTTATAGACAGGAAAACAAGGCAGAATAAGATTCACTGCTGCACGCAAGATCACACCGGAAATTTGGGACAGAGCTCACAACTACAGACAGCAAGTCCAGAAGCTGTGCTAGGATAGCTGGTCTATGGCATTGAATCCACAGGATGCTAAACAGAGAGAGAGCCCAAGGAAGAAGAGGGCTTTGTGAAGGCAGCTCTTCTGAAGAGGCATAACTATGCTTGATTCGCAGAAATGCAACACATTGGGCAAGCTATGGCCATCAACAGAAGCACAGTCATTAGACTCAAGGGGGCCAAGAGGTGATTAAATTAAGAGGCAGCTGATCTGGAGGAAAAAAAAAAAAGGCCATTCTCCCTCCTGCTGTGATGGAGAACCTGTGGGATCCACGGCTGCGTAAGGCTGTCATCTCAGATACCGCGACCAGATAATTCAGGGAGAAGTAAGAACAATGAAAACTATGCTGAACAAATGTGAAGGGAAATTCAGGGCATCAGGGCCTGGAAAGGGGAAAAAAAAACAACCTTTCCCCATTCTTGTGCAGTGTTGTAAAATTAGGCAGATGTGATGAGGAAAAGAGAGAAGAGGGGAAAGAGATTGTTTAAAGATAGATAAACAGAGGGAAAAGACAGAGCCCTACAGGATTTTATTTTAAAAGTCACAATGTTTTTCTTCACTCAGCAGCAACAGGGCAGACGGCATCACTGTATCCAAATGACTGAAAGCAAATGGCAGGTCATGCAGCAAATGCCTGTGCCTGTTGAGGGGCACCACCTGACCCCTTCCCCACCCCAAAGACGCAGAATCGCACCTCTCCGCCACTGCTTATCCAAGCAGGCGATGCAGGGACTAGCGTTTGGTGGCACCAAAGTGGTTGCCCATCAGTCAGCACTGCACCTCCTGCACCCTGAGGGCCCCAGCCCAGCTATCAGGGGCAGCAGCACAGCTCCCTCCACTCCTGGCCAACCCAAAACTGACAGGGTCTGGGGCATGAAAGCAGCAAAGCAAAAAAAAAATTAGAAAAAATATCAACGGGAAGCTGGTGATTTCATACAGCAGCACCCACAGGATTTGTGGGGTGGATCCAAATCACTGCATGCAGGCAATAAGCAATATGGAAAGGAGTAAGAGATTAAAGCAGCCCAGCTACACACAAGTGAGGCTCTTGCACGGTCAAATGAAACAAGGCAGAATCAAGACAAGCTCAGCCCAGTCATGGAAGGGTTCACAGGCTTACAGACACAGAGAAAACGGACGGGTCAAGTTATCCACAGTTCCATCCTATATTGCTCATAAAAAGAAAGTTTGATTCCTTATGTTTTAAAGAAAACCTGGTTTCAAAATATGGAAATCGGACCTATTTCAGTCACCCTCAGAGAACTGCAGGAATTCCCCTTGAACAACAGAAAAGAAGGGCTGGAGAGGAAGATCATCCTTCAACAGAAAGCACAGGGAGAATTCAGCTTTGTGCCATGTAGGTTCAATTGCCTCGTTTCGACCTTGGAAAGTCTGGTGACTTAGCGAAACCTGTATTTACAGAAAGCATCACGGGAACCAAAATGTATAGTCTGAAAGCAGTCCATATGGGAAAAAGCTCCCAACACCTATGAAATGCTTTTGCTCCATAGAAATATCTTTACAGGACTAGATAAAAAGAAGCGCAGCCTGCTGTATCACCACTTCTTTGCAATTCTGGCTTTTCTTACAATTTTGCCTCTGCCTGGTGAAAAAAACGGGATCACACAGCAGAGTGAGATGCTTGCAAGCATCTCCCACTGCCAGCCATTTCCTTAAAGTCATTTCTGTTTAGAGATAGCATATCTCTCCACAGTTCTGCAGCACTCTCCCTAGCAGGCCTTTCATACACATGAAAAGAAATATCTGATCAAATATATTTCTCTATCATGGCTTTGGAAATATTAGCAAGATTTAATTAATATATAATCATATCAGCAGAAAAGAGTTAATTGAAATATTGAATAACTACAACTTTAACAGGATTGGAACATAATGCTTCAGACGTACTAAGCAGATGATTTATCCACCATGCTATACAAATTTTAGTTAACAGTTGGGCAAGCCTTTAGAGCTATTATTTTTAGCAATAGAAGGGTATTCCCTAGGTTGTGCTATGGCCTGTATGCTGAAAAGCATTGTGAAAAATCAGCTTATTGTGCGTTTCCTTCTCCTATTAGAAGAAAAGGAGAAAAATGTGTCTAACATTGTTAATTGGGATCTTGTGGTAATACAGCAGTATGTGCACAGAGAGACAAATGAAACTTCTGTGCAAATTCACTGACCGTAGCCAAGATATATCCAGTGAAGAAAATAGCTAAATGAATTGAATTCTGTGACATGAAGCACATATTACATTCCCAGGTGTCATATTAATTGTACATGATACCAGCAGGACAGTTGTAAGACAGGTACAATACACCCAAAATCGCTGCTGAGGTTAACTACATAGGAAAGAGAGGTTAGCAATGAAACAGGCCCGAACTACAAGCCACGATCTCTCAGATTTTGCAGAAACTTGTTTACAGAGATAGATTCTGCATACAGGGTTTCCCTCCTGCAGCCACAGGCGAAGTCTCAGGTACCAGCAAAAATCAAGAAAGTTAGAAGAAAAAGTTGACTCTGACTAAAATTATCCAGATGTGGAAAATCTCCAGTCAACAACATCAGCAACTTTGCAAAGACGCACTTACGTTAAATCATGGACTAGGCTGGCAGAGGCTGGTGTTTATCACCAGCTTGCAAGCAGAAACTGATGAATCTCAGATGAGCTGCCAGGGAGTGGGATTCATGTCGCAAAATCAGCCACTCAGTAAGGCAGCACTCCATACCAATCTCAAGTTTCCTGCAGTTTTCCCTAGACATCGCTTTCAATTAATTCCCGTGGGACTTTGCATTAGTCACACAGTTGCCTGGTGTCTCTCTCCCCTTCTGTGGAATGGGAAGAATAACAATTCCTTTCCACCGGGAACACATGCAGATAATCATCTCAACAGTTGCGATCAGACACAGGGATAATAGGGGTAAAAGTACTAGAGAGACCGAGGAAGACTGAACTACTCTGCAAAATGAGAAAACTGATCTAACTACAGTAAGTGTTGTGCTTGGCTTGGTGTCCAGGGCCAAATTTCGAACCCCTGCAAAAGCAAGAATGAAAAACTCTGCTGCAGAAGGACATTAGGCAGAATTCATGGGACTGTACAAGCGTCCAGCACTCATCATGTCTTCCATTAAGCTGTGCTTAGATACAAACATTTACTTTGAAATTATCACTGGTATTACGCAGGTACACAGAAAGACAGAATCAAGGTGCCTGACTCTACTCATCCCAAATGCTTTTTTCTTTCTGCTTTTGCAGTCAGTTCTCTTGGATCATGGGGTCTCAATTAGCAGAAGAATGAGTGAAAGCCTTGTTAAAATAAGGACTGACCTAAACTTCTGAACAAAAAGCTAAACTTCAGACCTTCCCCTCAGTATCTTTGGTAGTAAGCACAAAAAGGTTTCAAAGGACTCTTACTTATTTCGTATTTGCTACTAGAATCTTTCTAACTCGGGCATGGAAAATATACAAGCTGGTATCCCATCACACTCATTAAATATGCTCAATTCTGTTTTCTTTCTGGCTCAAAAGATTTGGTTGCAAAGTCTAGAGAAGTTGCTGTATTTTAAACGCTGATTTAAACCAGTCCTCCACATTCTTGAAGGATTTTTTCAGGAAGGAAAAGGGGGTAGGAGGTATAAAATCACCCAAGCGTGTAGAAAGTCCAGAAATTATAAGGCAGAGTCATAGGATACCAGGATTGTTCCACATTACTGAAGCTTCATCTAATTCTCTTTCATCCTGAACAGACAGGCCAAAGCAAGCAAAAGACCAGACATGTCTCTGCAGCTTTTTCTAGTGTGTTTATAAAAATGCAGCATGTCAACGTTCTGGTCAGGGAGATCTCTGCAATGCTCAAAGGCCAGCTCCCTAAATGATGCTTTGCTTCCCCAACACACCTTCCATAGTAGTGGGGAGGCTGATCCCAAATCCTTCACTGCATACACAGGTAGGGCTGCAAGACAGTGCCCTCAAAACGATGGCATGGCCCAGCTACTCAGAAGACATCACCTGCAGGTAAGGAAGGGAGGCAGCACCTCAGATAAAGGATAATTCAATTTAAAATGTAAAATAGTTAAGAAAACACAGCAGAAAGATTCTTGTGTAGCTTAATATACCAAAGGACGTAGCAGACCCCTGGAATTAGCAGCGTCCCAGTAGAGGAGGTGGCATGGAAGCGACAGGGAGTTCAGAGGTTAATCTAGATCCCAGTTCTCCCAGCTCAGAACACTGGGGGGAGAAGCACCAGAGCACAGAGAGTGAGAAGAGATGATCTCCTTCTCCAGCAAGAAACAGCGTAAAAGTATGGAAAGAGCTGTCTTATTAAATACTATATAATAATTTAATAATAACTACTTATGATTTACCTAATTACTTACCTCTGTTCAATAATGTGTTGTCTTACTATTTATTAATAGACAGCTAGACTTTAATGGAAGCAAATGGTCGGTGCCTCCCTTGGGCTATTGTTAAAGGCTGCTTTCATTTTCATCTGTGAAGACCACTCATAAATAAATCATCAAACCACCTACTGGGAGATGAAAAATCTCTGTTATGGATCTAAGTTTCATCCACCAAGCCCATGTGCTGTCACCAGCAGTAGAAACAGAAAGACGATCAAAATTCAGTCCAAGGTAGGAATCACCTGACCCAAACCTGCTTTTTTTTGCTAAATGGATTTAGAGCAGTCCCAGCCTTTGAGGAGAAAGACCACTCATAAATAAATCATCAAACCACCTACTGGGAGATGAAAAACTGCTACTGGCTTGGGGGTGTCTATCCCACCAGCTTTCACAGCTTTAGTAACAAAGCTAAGAAATAAAAGCATTAATTTCACAATTACAGGCAACACTGGAGCTTCTGCCAGTGTTCCCACATTAGCCAGGTCTCCCTACCTCTGCCATGCCAGCATTAATGGATAATTACTCCCAGTAATACCTCATGCCTCTGATGACAATTTCCAGTGAACAAACTGAAACAGTCTTTTTCCCAAGTTCTGCAAAATGCAGCACATTTAGCAGAAAAGGAAAAACAGCAAATCCCAAGATGAATGCTACAGGACATCCGTATTCAGAATATATTAATATATATAT
>NW_009731365.1:14518-14753 GCF_000703405.1 Apaloderma vittatum | reverse complement strand
GGGAAGCACAAACGGCCCCGTCTTCTATGCGTGCTAAAGGAGGCGTGTGTGACACCGCGGAAGTGTTTTCCAGCCACACACACCGCGTTAAAAGCACGCTGCGACATAGGCTCACCAACCGAACAGAAGCGTTTGCGCTCGACTTTAGCCATAAGGCCAAGTCCTGGGGAGTCACAGCAGCTCCCGTTGCTGCCAGCCCCGCTGCAGTTCCCAGCGATGATGAGCCCCGGCCCGG
>NW_009731365.1:6104-14487 GCF_000703405.1 Apaloderma vittatum | reverse complement strand
GCCCAGATCCCCCCGGGACATCCCGCTCAGGAACCAGCCAGGGCCCCCAGCTCGGGGCATCGCTGCTTTTTCTTCTGATTCGTCATTGGTGTCGCCTGTTGTCTGTCTGTCAGGGAATGAGCAACAGTTTTCCTCTGTTCCAATGCTTTCCAGCTCTAAGAAGATACATACTAAAAAATAGCAAAATTAATCTAAGGTTGCAAGAGAGATGAAATTGCATGTGTGTGATCTAAAGTATTCAAATGAGTAATATGTTTGTGATTGTAAGGCCTTAGATCATGTAGATGTGTCCAGAAGAGAAGAAAGGTAAACTCAGCATAAGATAAACACTATTTGGTTGGCACCAGAAACTTAAAAGGACCACGAGTTAATGCAATATGTTGGCTACTGGCAATTCAGATTCTCTTACTGGGTTTGCTGGATCATTGCAATGTACCTGACGTGGACTGAGACTGATTTTTTTAATTTAGAGCCAAGAGCATAGAGATGTCATCTTTCTCATCCATTTTATAAATAAGAATGAATTGGCAGAGATTGTCATTAAAGCTTCTAGAAAGCAGGGAGAGCTGTGTGATGGGGATGGCAAAACAGCAGCAGAAGCCGAAAGCATTGCTGCTTTATGAACTGGACACCTTCCACAGACATTTTCACTACGACGTTTTTCACTAGGTTGAATTAAAATGCTGTGGACAGCTGTCACAGGTGGATGCAGTTAGGTTAAATGTTTATGAAACACCGACCCTTGCAAGTCAGACAGCTACAGTGGAACCGGGGCAGAGGAGGCAGTGCCTCTACCTGCCAAAATAACTGGTCAGTATGCTTTCTCAGCCTTAACACATAGCTGATGAAACCTGGAAAGGTAAGGCCTTGACTTGTTTGACTATACAGGAATCTGCTTCTGCTTTGTAAAACAAGAATAGAATAAGATGAATTAAAAAAAAAAAAGTAATTAAATCTATGGAGGCCCAGGCAGAAGCACATGGCATTTCTGTGTTGCTAGAATTGCATTATCAGCCAGTTCTCCTATTTCCCCAGTTCTGACTAATTTACAATGTACCATAGTACACATAAAAAGCACCTAATGCATCTAAACAAATACGTGGGTCGAGAGAAGATTTTTAGCCTTCTGGTTCGATTCTCAGCTTCAACAAAATCTCACGTCTTTAATGTCCTGCGGAATTACTCTTTCAGCAGAAGCGAAATGAATTATGCGTCAATGAACAATTGGGTTATCAAGGTTGTTCCCTTAATGTTCCAGCTGTTCTATAGCACCATCTTATAGTTTATTGGAGATTTCTTTTGAATTTAGCCTTATTACATGGTACTTGCAAATAAATACATTGCACTTCTTAGAGCTGCTGCGCGGTTAATAGCAAATACGAGTATGCAATGAATTTCTTGCCTTTTACTGCTAGAACTAGAAATGACAGAGGGTGGAGGCTTCATTCAAAGGAGATCCATTACTGTAATAATAGTGAAACCAGAGATTAAAGCTGATAGGATTTGTGGGGAGTTTTGTACAGCACTTAACTACATTAACACCATTTTTTGCTTCTTGCACTCCTAAGTGCTTAAACTTAGATACATTCTGAGTTCCCATGAAATCAAGAAAATACAGTACTAGCCACTGCTTCTTTGCCCTTGTCCAGCTGTCCTGCAGGCAGATGGACATCAGGTTGTTCTGGAAGAGATACCGGACTGGAACACTGTAGAGCTGGTGGTCAACGGGGAGACTGTATTTTGCTGCAACATCAATGACCTGGATTTTGGTAAGTACAGGGTTTTATTCATTGCAGTCTCTCGCTGAAAGCACTTACATGTTGAAATGAGGCCTAAACAGTCCAGGTTCTGTCAACATTAACACTTTTAAGCTCTCCATTTCTTTGCATTTGAGGCAGATTGAAGGGCACACTCGGGCAGAGAGGATGGTTTGGGAGTTAATACCATGCTTGGGAGAGCACCATTCGGGGCCTTCCTGCATGCACCAGCACACAATCACAAGAAAACCTGATAGGTTTCAGTCCACAGAGATATTAAGGCATCCTTGTGCTTTCAAAATAGCAAATGGGCATTCACTTTTTGCTCTGTTCCAAATACAAATTAAAGCTGAATCAGTCTCAAATTGTATGGCTAACCAGGGCAGAGCCAAGCTGGGTCCAAGTACCATAAGGGAGAACGCGAAGGCGTATAGATGCTAGGATAAAAAATAGAAATGCGAAATAAGAAATATTTACTTGGATATACTTTGTAAGTTGTGGTTTTCTCCTTTAGGAGGTGATGGCAAGTTGGATCCACTGTGTGAAGAAGCCAGAAAAGCGGTGTTAAATGCCTACTGATTTAGAAACACATTCCCTTTTACCTTGGTTTTCTGACAGGCAATTTACTGGCATTACAAAGGTATTAGAAATGTCAGGATACAGTCGGTTCTTTACACTTCTGGGTCTCTTAATGAAGCTCCAGATAATCTTACCTGTTGCACCCATATGTCAACCAAATAAGAATATACCACTTTTTCCAGAACCAGTCATATGTTACCACTCTGAATATTACAAATTGATGTAGAACTGTGACTTGCATGTAGCTCTAATAATTTGATTTTAACTAAAAGAAGAATGAGGCTCCTGGATATCTTTTGTTCTTTCAACTTTAAGAAAGTTCCATATATCAAAGATAATAATTTTGAAGTCATTCATCGCTAGTGATCAACCTGTACATATTCATATGGATGTGCCAGTTCTGCTCTTCTGTTGGTCACAAATATTTCAGAGAGCATTTGTGTATCATCAGACACAACCCAAAGGTAGAGAAGCAAAGAAACTGGCATAGCTGTAAGGACAGGATTAAATCTGACTGGATGTTATCACAACTGCTATTCCAGGTGTCTCAAAAGTAATGCTGCATTTTACTCTCTACTTTTTTTCCCCCAATAACTACAGTATGAAGCTTCTTTTATTTGCTCCTGATTTGTCAGTGTAGACTCTCAACTTCATTTTACAAACACTTCTGACTCAAGTAAATTCAGCAGTTTGCAAATAGTCATACGCTAAAATGCTCATATCCCGAGCAATTTTCAGTTTGGCCTCTAATTAGTTTTAAAAGAAAGAAGTGGTTAGAATTTGCATCCTGTTGGAGTGGTGTGAACAAAGAAACACAGGAGTGAGAGGAGTCAAAGCTGCCGTTTCTTGTGTGGCTGCTGGACATAAAGGCTGCCCAGCTTAAAACCAAAGACAAAGAAATCCTGACACTCGGTACCTCCTCCCAGCTGTAACCTGCAGGGAGATAGCTGCAGTTACAAATAACCAAACCACATTTACAGTGACATTGTCAAAATAACACTGTTGCTAAGTCCACATACAGTCTCCTTACAACGGCCTATAGAGGACAGAGGCATTAAAACAATATTCTTTAGTGAGAAAAAAAATAGTCATTGTTAACACTAAGCAAAGCAGAAATTGTGTTGTCCCTATAGAAGACTGAAACATATTTTCTTTCTACAACTCTAATATAACAAGATTAGGAAGTGAGAATGTTCAGACAGAGCCATATTGAGAAGAGCAATACAATTAAGCTTGGCACAGGTAACGAAGGCACTTCTGCAGCAGGACTTTCAGCACCTGCCTCGGGCAGCAGCAACTGAGTTCACACCCCTCAGGGACCCTGACCCCGTAACTACGGAGCGAGTGTCCTGCACCACAACCCAGCCCAGCAACAGTGCAGCTCACAGCACACCGAGGGCCTTTAAAAACCCCACCCTACTGCATTTGTCAGCGGGACACCAACAAATGGCTTTCTGCTAGGGCAGTAAATTGTTTATTGGCCTCTGAGGTAAATGCAAGTTAATTAGACTAAGTTAGTTTAAATAATGCTAGTTGTGGGCAGAAATTACTCTCAAAAAAAGAAGACTAAATTCCCCAAACCTCTTGAGCATGGAACGCCACGAAGATCAATAGAAACACTCCAAGCAGATGAACTCACCAGTGTCACTTACCTTGGTGGTTTTTTAAAAGAATTGTTTTAGTTTTGCTGTGTTCAGTGTCTTCTATAACATTACTCTGAGGACATTTCTGCCATACTGCCAAGTTAAAATGACAGCAGTTTTTCAGGGAGATATTCAGCCTTAATAGATCAACATGTTTAGCTAGAATAAACACAAACAAGCTTTGAGGAGCACAAAGCTTTAGCTCTGAAAGAAAAGCAGCAAACTTCAAGACAAGCACGGGTTGAAAACAACTTCTCTGACTTCACTTTAGAGTAATATTATGTCCAAATTGTAAAGACCACAGATGAGAAAATATTTTTAATATGACAGTGAGTTATCTTCCAGTGAGATAAAAAAATTAGCTCCTTTAGACATTTTGAACACAGACGGCTAGAATGAATAAAGAGATCTTGGGCCTTGTTATTGTGCTTTTGTTACAGAAGGGACAAATAAATATAAATTTGAAGTAGCCCTCTCAGTTTGGTACCTACCCCCAAACACTGCCTGCAATTAGTTGCCATGGCACTAGCAGGCAGCTAGATATTTGAAGGCACTATAGTAGCCGCTTGGACAAAGGCATTTAATTTTTTTATATGTGAAATAACCACTTTTTTCCTCAAAGTCTCCCTCATTTTTAAGGGGATTATCTGCCCCACTAGTAATCATGGCCATTTGAAAACTGAACCTAACCTGCAAGTCCTCTTTACAGTGACTTTCATCCAGACTATTGTGATGAAGTCGAGCCAGGAGGAAGAAAACAGCAGCAGCAAATTACTCCAGTAGTAACACCAACTAAACTGCTGTGCAGCTTTTATGGTTTGACTAATTGTCTCATTAAGACACATTTCTGATCACTGAAATGGATCTCGAGTGTTATTAATCACTGAAAAAATTGTACAACTAAGAGCCTCTCTCCCTTCTATCCTTGGCACTATTTGCAATGGAAAACACATGAAGGCTCCTGTTGATGGGAGCCCTGCTGCTGCACAGCTGGCAGTCAAACGGTACTAATGGCACGATAACACAATATAACTAAAATAGTTTGCCTTTTAGAGTAACAGTCTCTTATAACATGATTAAGCTCTATCATGTGCGTTTCCTCATGTTTTGCAAATGGCTCCAAAAAAAAAAAAAATCTGTCAGATTTTTTGCAGTAATTTCTTCGAAAGGGGAGGGAACATGAAAAATCATTAGCTATCAGGGAACAAATTAACAACACTTGATAAGCAAAAAAACCCCAAACCCTGCACCTAGCTGCACAGCAGCATGGTTGTGTGGCATCCAGCCCACTTGTCCTTTTAGAACACACCTCCAAAGACTGAGTTTGTCACATTTCATTACAGACATTTTAGGGAAACATCAAGTTTAGGAGCTGGCTTGCCCTAGGCTACCTCTGCAACTCATGGAGTGAGGCATCTCCACAGAGCAATTGAGATCCCTACTAAGTATAGACTGTAGGATCTCTAGGCTCCTAATTTAGGTGTTTTTTAGTGTTTGATTTCAAAAAAACATTAAGAGAGATATAGGTTCTTCCACATTTGAGGAGTACATTTTGAAAGGAGCAAGCTGTCATCATCCGACACACACCTGACACACTCTTTACATTTTCAGCAAACCAGAAGACTTTGCTCTTGGCCATCACTCGCAGTGACTGCACAAGCCATACCTTGCAGCAAGGCATTTCCCCCTACAAGAGTTGTACATTATCATATTAAAGACAGCAGCCACTTAGTTTTCAAGTCGCTTTTATTCTCAGAAGCCTAACGCAGAAGTGGCACAGCTACTGCTACGCAAGATGTACATTTTAATGGTGGCCAGCCTGATTAAAAAAAGCTGCAAAGGCTCAGGACCTCTTTTGTGTAGATAGAAGTGGTGCATGGGAAGGAAATCACTCCATAATGTTACTCAAGAGAAGCTGAAAAGATATTATTTATCCTCAGACAGGTTTTGCTTGTTTTAAACTGACTGTATCATGATAGTCATCAACTTCCTATGGGGCAATTCTGATTATGTACTTGGAAAAATAAAGCAACATACAGCTGATATCAGCAGGGATCTCAGAAAAGAGTTTAACCTTCATTAGAGGAAGAGTTGAATTATTTTAATAGTTGGATTGTTTTTCATAATAAAAATATCAATGACACTATACATAGTTAAATTTCCTCCCTGTTCTTTTTGTGTATTGGCCATCCAGTAACATGATACTAAACATGGCAGCACTAAGAACTTCCATTCATCATTTTTACATATTAAGAGAAAGTCTATGACAGATTCACTTTGCAGTCTGTAGGAAATCACTTCTCCGTCTCCTTCATGTGAAATCTTGTGTTCCCAGAAACATTTTCCAATTCTCCAGTAAAAGATGCTGTACAACTAGTACGGCACTCACAAATAGTGCAGGGAAATGCATTATTCTGGTAAATTCTTTTTTAAAGTAGGTTGTTTCAGCTTGAAAAGGAAGAAACAAAATAATAGTTCTGGTTTTAATCATTGCTTTAAACTGTCCAGATTTCTTCTGATTATTTGAAGGTGTCTTTTTTTTAAAATATTGAGAACATTCCCAATCAATGCCTACATGTATTATGAGTGGGAAACAGCCCAAGAGAATACATGCTGGGTTCTTCTGCTCTGTCAAGGCACATATTTACAAGACCTCATAACTCAGTATAGGCTCATTCAAGTGAGAGATAAGATGCATTACTAATTTAAAATGAATTTGAAATGTGGCCATTTACTTGCTACAACTTTCAGTTTTGATCAATTTTCCAAGGCAGTTTTAGGAAAACACAGGGTTGCTCTGCACTCACACACAGGTACTGCTCATGCACGTAAATATTGCTCACACACATGCACATATGTAAATGCACCCAGGATGGCATCCGACAAGGTCATATGAAGTACAGCCAGAGACATCACCCATTAGTGATCTTTGTCATGGGCTTTGAAATTCTGAGGAAAAGAGTATGTTACAGAGATCTCTGTTTACTTCCCCTTGGGCTTTGTTACAGAGACAGGTACCAAAAAGCTACAAAATTCTGCAAAAATCTATTGAGCTGATGAGGTGCACAATATTGTGCTCACTATGAAAAATATAATTTTACTGAGAATTCTAATGAGGTGCCTGAGGGCTGTGACAAAGGCCCAAAGGGACAAAAAAAAAAAGGACAAAAAAACCCCTCATACTTCATGTAGAATGTCCTTAATTTTTTAATGCACATAAATATCAAAACAGTGACACTGATGAGACACAAAAAAATATTTTTTTTCCCTGACAGTCCCAGCAGAAGCTATTTATGTGCAGTCCGTGCATACTCTGATGTATTTTCCTGAAGCCTGTAGAGTTTTGTCTAACCAAGAGCTTCAGAATGTGTGTAAATAAAGAATGCCTGTTTTATAATAAGAAGGTTATATTGTGGTATAAATATTGCAGAACACATTAAATAAACATGGTCACATATGACCAGGTATCTATTAAATGAGCACATCACACAAGTTAATTATCCAAGAGTGTAAGTAGGAACTGTTTAGAATCATTGGAGATGAAAAGTTGCTTTATTTCTGTTTATCTTTCCTTCTGAATAACAGGAGATTATTGCAATGAGGAGTCCCTAAACAACACAAAGCTTCAGCTCTCCATCAGCTCTAAGACCCCTGAGATTTGTCAACAATAGTTTGAAGTTCTGATAAGTCAAACATTTTCCTCCAAGTAATTTTGTGTAAAATGCACTAGCACAAAACAGTATGTAAGATGTAAAGGTGCAGGATATTTATGTTTCTTTTGATCTTAGGCTGTTAAGGGGAAAGAAAATGACTTACATGGTAAGTATGTATTTCTATCATATATTGCACCCCCCAAAAATAGTACACATGCTTCTTCAAAACTGATTGTTAGCGTCAGAGACTAGTATCCCAGGAGTAATGCATAACTTTGCATTAATAAGATTCATCTAGACTTGAAAAGCTATTGTGTTCCAGTCCACATAAATACATTAATTCTGCTGGAATTTGATTTTGCTTGGGCCATGAAATTAACGAAGCAACCTGTCCAGCATTCATCAGATGCAACATAATCCACAGTGCAAACACTGTTTAGTTAAGGATCTGTTTGTGCAAACCACTCCAGCACAAAGAATAACTGATGAAGAAGGATTTAATCGCATAAAATTCTTGAAAGCAAAATGAAGCCAATCCCTTTAAATTACTTAAGTACTGCTTAAACCCTGTAATTAACATATAGTAATAAATATTTCATCTTTAACAAGCCTATTGGGAGCAGTTTGTTAAACATTTATTTCTAGTCACAGGGAATTATGTACAGTCATTTTATCATGTTCTGTATTAGACAATTTTATTTTATCCTCTATTTCATCCACAGCAGTGGAAACATTCCTTTGGGGAAATACA
>NW_009731365.1:0-6091 GCF_000703405.1 Apaloderma vittatum | reverse complement strand
ATGTGGGGAAACGTACTCTTCAAATGTGTTTTGCTTTTTACTAATTAGCTTACCCTTGCAAAGTCCTGGCCAGCACACAGTGATGGGTTCACAATCACTTGTCGGTCTCTCCTGTTGAATTGTCAATTGACTTATTACAGGTACAGGAGCCTTACCTGAAACCCCAGCAAGATCCCTCAAGGCATCCCTGCAAAAGCAACCTTGCAACCTGGGCGATTTTTAGAGCGGAGGTCCTCTCTACAGCACAGCCAAGCCCGTACAGAGGATACCAGGGGGGTGTTTTTAGGCACCTTCTAACACTGACCTGCACCTTTTCCCTTTACCCCAGGCAGTATTGCTGGTGCATAGAGAAATCTGAGAGCACTGCACACCACTGCCCTTCAGCCAGGTCCCTGTGGAGGAGAATAGAAAGCTGGCTGGGTAAGACATGGGCAGGAAGTTTCTCTGTGCTCCTTTAGGAGAGTAGCAGTGAATTTATGGGCTATTGAATAGGATGCAAAGACCTCTGCAACAGAAACTGTATTTTGGCGTTTCATGCAGCATCTTTAGTGATGACTACAATTGTTTTCCCTTCTAAACAAATTAGACCTCCATTTGCCATTAATGACTGCATCACTTAAGGATAACAAAGGAACTGCCTAGTGTGCTTATTAATAATTGAAAACTTTGAAGAAATCTGTGAAACATTTTCAATTAAAGCTAATAAATCTCTAAAATATTGGTTTTCCTCAATACATTTTCCTTTTGTTCTTTTAGTCCTTTTGGATAATAGCCTACATTTTAAATAATGACAGTAGGAAAAGCACAAGCTGAAGTAAGAGTTGAGAAGTATTTAAAATCAGAAGTGGTTTCAACAGTTAGAAAACAACCATTAGAAAAGGGGCAATATTCAACTGCTTCCTTCTTGCCAGTATGTTGAATTTCTATTTCAGTCTGCATGCTGTTTCCTGATATCTTACACTGATGATTAACATACCCACTTAATCTCTGCCCTTGTTCTACACAAACATGAAGAAAAAACTTTACTGATTAAAAAATTATTACTGAAAGTCCATCAAATCAAGACTCCTATTGCTACACAATTGGGACTTTGCAACTACTAAATGACTGAAGGGAACAAAAAAAGAAAATATATAACACTTTATCAGAGCTAACAGAAATCTTGAATGCCTTTTGGCATTTTATGTTGTAGTTATTCTACTCAGTAACCCTTACTACCCAAGAACAAGAGCAGAAGGATATATGCAAAACTATCCTCATCCACAAAGGTTTTTTGATGAGCTATAACAGTCTCTGCTTTCATCAGCACAGAAAGGTTGTATGACAGGTACTGATCAAAGCTCCAAGACCCGTAATCTTGTTCACAGATGGGGTTTTTTTCCAATAAACACCATGCGTTTCTCTACCATCTTTCACTTGAACTTTTACTCAGCTTTTCCAAACAAAACTCACCGCGCTCGCACTGCAAGTAGCAGTACTTTACATCCCAAGCAGCTTTTGCCAGTGGTTTGCATCAGAACTCCACATCCACGCTACAGGTTTTTCTCTAGTCCTTAAGGTCCTCAGTAGCTCCGATAATAATTCCAAGGACACGTTCCTTTCGCCCTGGAGGCAGGATGAGGCACCCTACCCAGTTCCCAAGAGCCCACGGAAAGCACCAGCAGCTGGGAGTCTGCAGCCATCCTCAGCCTCCTTCCCCAGAGTCCAGCTCCGTAACCCCAGTCCTGCCGGCCACACACCAAAGTCAGAGCTACCAGAGCTCCTCAGACAGCAGCCAGAGAGTCATATCATATCATATCATAGAATGGCCTAAGCTGGAAGGGACCTTAGAGATCATTTTAATCCAGCCTCCCTGCCACCAGGGACATCACCTCTCGACTAGATCAGGCAACACGTGGGGACCCAGCCAAGGTGGTCTTAAAAAAAGAAACGAATGCTCCCCAACAAACACACACACTCTTACTTTCACCTATTCAGTTCAAACAATGCACACACATCCTTGTGTGTCTCATACATTAATTTTTTACATCCCAGGACAAAGAGGAGAACAGGCTACTCCTCTGCTCTAAGAGACTGACTCCAACTGTACCACAGGCAGCAGAACAAAGGTGTCCCCCAAGCACAGCCCTGCTGTTAGCACAGCTCATATGGTAGCTACCAGGAAACAAAAATAATTCTGTGACAGAAGCTGTTTGTTTTAGCAAGTCTTTGCTGCTGTGGGTAGGCATGAAGTGGTATCTCACCCACAAAGAGATGAAGTCAACCGATTCTCAGCTGTGCTGTTTCTTCCTTCTGAGTTAACAGTGCTGTGATTTGAACCTCAGTGGAGACTCCGTGCAGAAAAGGCCTATGTAATACCTCAGTCCCTTACAAACACTCTACAAAGATTAATTGCTACTTAGTATATAAAAAGTATTTACCTTGTCAGCTAGTTCTAACAAAGTATTAGTTTCCTGTGAGATCAGAGAGATATTCCTAGTCTGGTTTAAAGCTGCTATTACAGAAATTTGCATTCATTGTTGATAATGCACCTATTCAATGTGCATTTATTTAAGAACTCTCTTTCAGGAGTTGCTTTCTTCAAATGGACTCACTGAATAAAAGCAGCAGAATTCTTCAAATAAGTATCACCTATGCATTTTGCAGTTTATAATGCTCTAGTCAGCTTTTGAACATTTACTATGTGAAAGTGCAGGCAACAGGAAAAGTAATTCAATAGAAACATATGTTGCCCTAACGTGTTTAGAGAAACGAATTCCACTGTTTAGAAATTAGAGAAGTTAACTCCAGTCTAGTTCCAGTATTTAAAAAAAAATGTGCTTGAAAAAGAAATGCATTCACTCAATACTTTAAACACTTAAAATAGAATGAATCAAAGTATTCTAATATAATCTCAATGCTATTACTACTTTTAACTCAATGGTTTTGAATAATTATCTTTTTCTAGCCCAAACACTGTCTCCCTTATTACTACAACATTTAAATAAGCTGCTATTGAGAAAACAAATAGAAAATGGAAAAGTGAGCTGCCCTAGCACTCTTATGAATGGGATGCAAATACCAGTTTTCTAGCCCAAACACTGTCTCCCTTATTACTACAACATTTAAATAAGCTGCTATTGAGAAAACAAATAGAAAATGGAAAAGTGAGCCGCCCTAGCAAAATACCAGGACTCAAAGGAGAAACTGTCAAAAAGAACAACCATAACAGAGAATTTCATTCTTATATACTTTTATTTTATTGATTTGGTTTTTTACATTCTTTGATGGCATTTTTATGCAACTATTATGCCAGAGTCTAAGATACACAATGAAAACAGAAACCTGTCATTTACCACTTACATTTCTATGTTAATTTTGTTTTCTATCTCTGCATATACTGTGGCATAAGTGCATTTATCATATTTCATGCAGCACTGACCTGCCTTATGCAAACAGAGCATACAATCAATGACATCAGCAATATTTAGCTGCACTCAATTCTTGCCACAAAAACAAGCATTCATAAAAGCATTAAAATACTTTGGGTGAAGCTTACTGCCTATCAGCTTAATGTTTTGAGCTACAAAAACGGACAGGAGACAGTATTTGCTGCTGTCAACTGCAAGACTTTCCAAGTTCATTAAGTTTCAAAAGACTGAATTAGCTTCAATGTTTCAGTGACAGAAAAAGCCAAAGGCAACTATCCTGATTTAAAAGGATGCTACTGAATTGCACAAAGTTAGACTAAGTTTGGTTCTGGATCCTATGGTCAGTATCTTACTATATCAACTTTATGCTGACAGAAGGAAATTTTTTCCCATCATCATTCTGTCTCCAGGCCAAACAGAAGGACACCATAAGGCACACACCCCTTTTTGGTAACTTGCTTGGACAAGTAGTACCTGATCATAGCTAGAAGTTTCTAATGTAGCTTTTTTTATTTTAAGGAGACAAGAAGCTTTCCAGTGTCACCTGACTCTCTGCATCAGGCATAAACTCTCAAACCTTATTACATCACAGCCAATATAGCAGCAGCAGGGTAAAACTTACTGCCAAGACACCTCAGGAGCATGCTCGGGACAGGGAACTGGAGATGGGCCAGGTGAAGTCTCATCTATGTGTTTCTGATATATGGAAGTGGCTGCTCAGCAGATCCAGCAGAAACCTCCAGGTAGGGCAGGGCCCGGCCCAGGGCCCCTGGCAGGTAGTTACTGCTTCAGCACAGGCCCTCTGTGCCCTACTGCACTGCCGACTACTCTGTTCATGGAGCAGCCCCCTCTGCCCGCTGGCAGAGAAGGGAAGAAGGCTCCTGCCACTACACAGTCTAGTGTCACGCAGTCACGAGGTTCACCCAGGCCTCAATTCTCCTGGGGCAGAGGGGACAGGACTTCTGACCACACTAGTCCTTACATTAAGAGGGTGCCCACCTGAATTCTAGGACAAGCAGTGGCACCCTGAGACTGCCTTGCCGTGCTGTGCCTCCCAGGGAGCCAGGCACTGTCTCCGGGGAAGAGAAACAACCCTGCCACTCTCTCCCCTCCAGCACCTGCTGCCATCAGCTGCAAGAGCCAGCTCTCGAGACGGTTCACTTTTATGTCCATGCTGAAAGTACATGGCCACTGATATCTTAATTTACAAGAAAACACAAGGGAGAAAAAAAAAAAAAATCAATTACCACTAGTACAAAACCACCGCATGTGCCTTTGGTCAATCAGCAATTGTTACTTGCCCGCTTCCTCTTCACATAAAAAAGGTTGACTCAATCAGAAATTGCCACTTCAGAGCTGAATCACTATAAGGATAGAGGTGTGAGGCAGTAATTAGCACTGGACAAAACAGAGAACTTCTTGTCCTCAACTACCCTCAACAAACCTCTTCTTGGTCCCTTTTATTTCTGTCTTCCTCTCCCACCTTACACCTAAGTGGTCCAAACCACTTGCATTATTACCCATGGTTTAGCAACTTCGTAATCCTATTTCCTCCTCCTCACCTTACTGGCTCCTTCCAACAACCACAGGCAGTACATTGCGCTACTAAAGTAATCTATCAACTCTTTGCTTTTTGGTTTCGTTACTCCTCCCCAATATATCTAGAAATGACTATCAACTATTTTCCTTGTAACAATGCATCTTGCTTCCTTAGGGGTTCCCAAATGGGCTCTCTTACTTTTCAGGGATGTGCCTAACTACCATGCTGTCCATGTCTGCTCTACTTAGAGCAGTTAGACAGTGCCCACAGATTGAGACTGGAGCCTCACTGGAAACTGGAGCTACACACTGCATCCTTGGAGAGGAGACTCTTCTGGTGCCAAAGAGGTCCCAAACTAAACAGACATGCGACGAAAAAAAGTGTAAAGTTGGAATTATTTTGTCTTCCTTACAAACTGGGGAGCTAAGTGCAAATTAATGGTCAGCTGCTGCATCATTTTATCTGGTAAATCAAAAAATACATAAATCCCACTATTTTTCTGATCTGAGAATCAACTAGTCAGAGATGAGTTGGTGCTCTGCAGTTAAAATGTCTTTCCTTCAAAGGCCTCCAGGTTGAAAGCTGTATCCAAGAATCTTCTGAGCGAAACCAGATGCATATTCTTGTTGCCTGTGGCAGCTGCAGCAGCAGGCTCTCGGCCAACATACCTTTGTGACAAAAAGAATCGGGCAGACAAATGAGGTGAGAAGAGAGACTATTTTGACACTAATAGGCATGAGAACAACGCTAAATGCATTCAAGTCAGCTTGGCAGATTTGGACATTTAATCATCAATCTTTCTTAAAAAAAAACCAAATCAGACAAACAAGACCAAAAAACAAGAAATCAATCAAAGTTGCACCATCAGTTACACTTACCGGTCAGCTTCTCCCTCTTTTCCCCCTCCTGTCAATACTAAGCTGCGTCTTGTCCCCATCCCTGCCAGAGCAGCCAGGTACCCTGGCTCAGAACGAGATAGCTAGCTTTGGGTGATGAAGACTCTCACTCCTCCAACAGCTGCAGAGTCAGATCTGAGAGTCACTCATCTAAACTAAATGCAAACTGAGCTCTTAGAACCATTTCCTCCAGAAACTTAGTATTTGGAGCTAAATTCTTACAAAAGACAGAATCTCAGACAACA